>NC_030813.1:52983130-53284746 GCF_001704415.2 Capra hircus
TTCCTTGGATATCTCAATCATGAGTAAATGGATCAGCCCCTCAAAAGAGCTCTTCTACTACAACACATTCGTGCTTATATTCTTCTATTGCTATCACCTAAATCCCTTTTAAAGTTGTTTTCTTCAATATTTAAAGTGGAATGCTTATAAATATAAAAAGACAACTGACCTATGTTGAGAAAATTATATATGCAGAACTGCCTAGCTACTATGCAAATTTTTCTCACAGAATCTTCCTGTAGCCATGTGGTTATTGTCATTTCTATTTTACAAATAATGTAACTGAGGCTTAGAGAGTTGGAAATGCTTCTCCAAGGTCAGAGAGCTTGGAAATAGTAACTCTCATGTCTATGTGTCTCAGAACTAAGTTAGACTGCCTCTTTGTAGCACATGAAAAGCATATTTGTACTATCAGTGAGAGATAATTACATATATCTCCACTTATCCAAAATATTTACAGTTGAGCAGAACTAACACTAACATATAAAAGTCTTCCAGAATAAATTATTCTCAAATAGGTACATTACTGATTCAAGTATAAAACCTGCTATAAAAGAAAGAAGAACAATTTGTAAATTATTACAAAGGTAAAAACATCCTTCATAATATAGAGATTATTAAACTTTAAGTTCAGTTCAGTTCAGTCACTCAGTCATGTCCCACTCTTTGCGACCCCATGAATCGCAGCACTCCAGGCATGCCTGTCCATCACCAACTCCCAGAGTTCACTCAGACTCACGTCCATCGAGTCAGTGATGCCATCCAGCCATCTCATCCTCTGTCGTCCCCTTCTCCTCCTGCCCCCAATCCCTCCCAGCATCAGAATCTTTTCCAATGAGTCAACTCTTCGCATGAGGTGACCAAAGTACTGGAGTTTCAGCTTCAGCATCATTCCTTCCAAAGAAATCCCAGGGCTGATCTCCTTCAGAACGGACTGACTGCTTGGATCTCCTTGCGGTCCAAGGGACTCGCGAGAATCTTCTCCAACACTATAGTTCAAAAGCATCAATTCTTCAGCGCTCAGCTTTCCTCACAGTCCAACTCTCACATCCATACATGACCACTGGAAAAACTATAGCCTTGACTAGACCGACCTTTGCTGGCAAAGTAGTGTCTCTGCTTTTCAATATGCTATCTAGGTAGGTGTTAACTTTCCTTCCAAGGAGTAAGCATCTTTTAATTTCATGGCTGCAGTCACCATCTGCAGTGATTTTGGAGCCCCTAAAAATAAAGTCTGACAATGTTTCCACTGTTTCCCCATCTATTTCCCATGAAGTGATGGGACCAGATGCCATGATCTTCGTTTTCTGAACGTTGAGGTTTAAGTCAACTTTTTCACTCTCCACTTTCACTTTCAAGAGGCTTTTTAGTTCCTCTTCACTTTCTGCCATAAGGGTGGTGTCATCTGTATATCTGAGCTTATTGATATTTCTCCCACAATCTTGATTCCAGCTTGTGCTTCCTCCATCCCAGCATTTCTCATGATGTACTCTGCATAGAAGTTAAATAAGCAGGGTGACAATATACAGCCTTGACGTACTTGTTTTCCTATTTGGAACCAGTCTGTTGTTCCATGTCCAGTTCTAACTGTTGCTTCCTGACCTGCATATAGGTTTCCCAAGAGGCAGGTCAGGTGGTCTGGTATTTCCATCTCTTGAAGAATTTTCCACAGTTTATTGTGAGCCACACAGTCATAGGCTTTGGCATAGTCAATAAAGCAGAAATAGATGTTTTTCTGGAACTCTCTTGCTTTGTCCATGATCCAGTGGATGTTGCCAATTTGATCTCTGGTTTCTCTGCCTTTTCTAAAATCAGCTTGACCATCTGGAAGTTCATGGTTCACGTATTGCTGAAGCTTGGCTTGGAGAATTTTGAGCATTACTTTACTAGCATGTGAGATGAGTGCAATTGTGCAGTAGTTTGAGCATTCTTTGACATTGCCTTTCTTTAAGCTTTAAAGCTCTCATTAAATATTTAAAAGTCATAAAGTTAAAAGAATTTCTCAACATTTTTTAGCAAATTGAAGAACAATCTCAAAGATAATTGGAGTACTCAAAATGAGAAGTTATAAAGGGTTAAATAATTCATAAATAGAACAGGATTTTAGGGAAAAATGCCCATTTTAATAATGCATTCATTTTAATGAATTGTGTGTTTTTAAAGTATACGAATTTCATTCTAAGGAAAATATAAAAAACTATACCATTTCTGATGAGAAAAATTCTTATGAATTAGAAATTTATAAATATAATAGAAATCACTTAATTTAATCATTTGTGAAATTAAACTATATCAAAATAAGATAGCTTAATAAAATAAATCAGCTATACCTATATTTTGTATAGGCATCAAACAGTATCTCATAAATGAGGGGAAGGATCAAGCAGACACTATGAGAGAGTAACCATATTACTTTTGAAATCAACACTATTGTGTAACAAACAATTGTTAATTTTGAAGAAAAAGATAGCTAGTTGGAAACACAGTGGAATATCTCATCCACAACATAAATCTTTTTATCATAAGAATTGATAGGAATATAAATTACTTATGTAATCACTGTAAATAATGTTTAAATGTAAAAACTCACTCCCTGTTCAATAAATGATATTGGTAAAACTGAATCCTGTCATATATCACAACACAAAAATCAATTCAAAAGGAATTAAATACTTGAAGGTAAGACCTGAAACCACAACACTTCTAGAACATAGGGGAATAAATTACTAGACATTTCTTTGCAAAAACTTTCTTTTACAGTTGACAAAAGCAAAGGAAACAAAGCAAAAATAAACAGGTAGGACCATTTTAAACTAAAAAGTTTTTGCATCTTAAAGGAAGGCTTCCCAGTGGCTCAGTGGTAAAGAACTTGCCTGCCAATGCAGGTGACATGGGCTTGATCCCTAGGTTGGAAGATTGCTGCTTAAAGGAAGAAGTGGCAACTTACTCCAGTATTCTTGCCTGGATAATCATTACAGAGGAGCCAGGTGGGCTACAGTCCATGGGGTCACAAAGAGCTGGACATGACTGAGTGACTGAACAATACCAAAAAGGAAATCATCAACAAAATAAAAAGGTAACCGACAGACTGGCAGAAAATATTTGCAAACCACATATCCAATAAGAGGTATGTCCTTATATATATATTTTTATTTAATATACAACTCGTAAAACTCAATAGAGGACAAAAAAAAGACCAAAAAAATCTCACAAATAACCTGATTTAAAAATGGGGAAAGGATCTGAATAGACAATTTTCCAAAGAAAACATACAAATGGCCAATAGGTACATTAAAAAATGCTCAACATCACTAATCATCAGGGAATGCAGATCAAAACCACAATGAGATATTATTTCATACCTGTTAGGATGTTTAGTATGAAAAAAATAAGAGATAAATGTTGGCAAGGACATGGAGAAAAGGGAGCCCTTGTTTACTCCTGGTGAGAATGTAAACTGGTAGAGCCACAAGGAAAACAGTATGGAGGTGCCTCATGAAATTAAAAACAGAACTGCCATATGATCCAGTAAACCCAGTTCTTAAACAATTATTTTGATCGATTTTATTCATGTTATTTTATTGATTTTAAATGATAAATATTATTTAGTCAATAAGAAAAATTAAATCATTATTTTGAAAAATATGTGAATTCCCATCTTAACTGAAGCATTATTGACAATAACCAAGGTACAAAAACAACTTAGATGTCCATCGAGAGATGCAGAGATAAAGAAAATGTGGTATATATTTATAATGGAATATTATTCAGCCACTAAAGAAGGAATTCCTGCCTTTTGTGGCAACATGGATAGACTTTTGACAGCATTATGCAAAGCAAAATGTCAGACACACAAAGACAAATATTGTACACTAACACTACTATGTAGAATCCAAAAAAGCAAAACAAAAGAAAAAATGAACTTATAGAAACAGAGTAGAATGATGGATGTCAGGAGCTGGGGCTGGAGGAAATAAGGAGAGGTTGGTAGATATAAACTTTCAGTTATAAGCTCAACAGAGTTTGAGACTCTAAAGTACAAAATAGAGCTTGTAGTTGATAATAGTGTAATGTGTAACTGAAATTTGCTAAGAGAGTGCACTTAGAGGGAAAAAAAAAAAAAGGAAATATGTGAGGTGATGGATGTGTTAAAGAACTGGATGGTGGGAAACATTTCACAATTTTCAGTTCAGTTCAGTCACTCAGGTGTGTCCGACTTTCTGCTACCCCATGGACTGCAGCATGCCAGGCCTCCATGTCCATCACCAACTCTTGAAGATTACACAAACTCATGTCCATTGAGTTGATGATGCCATCCAATCATCTCATCCTCTGTCGTCCCCTTCTCCTCCTGCCCTCAATCTTTCCCAGCATCAGGGTCTCTTCAAGTGAGTCAATTCTTCGCATAAGGTGGCCAAAGTATTGGAGTTTCAGCTTCAACATCAGTCCTTCCAATGAACACTCAGGACTGATCTCCTTTAGGATGGACTGGTTGGATCTTTTTGAAGTCCAATGGACTTTCAAGGGTCTTCTCTAAAATCACAGTTCAAAAGCATCAATACTTTGGCACTCAGCTTTCTTTATAGTCCAATTCTCACATCCATATATGACTACTGGAAAAATCATTGCCTTGGACATGCAACAACAGACTGGTTCCAAATAGGAAAAGGAGTACATCAAGGCTGTAGGTGGTCACCCCGCTTATTTAACTTATATGCAGAGTACATCATGAGAAATGCTGGGCTCGAGGAAGCACAAGCTGGAATCAAGATTGCCGGAAGAAATATCAATAACCTCAGATATGCAGATGACACCACCCTAATAGCAGAAAGTGAGAGGAACTAAAAAGCCTCTTGATGAAAGTGAAAGTGGAGACTGAAAAAGTTGGCTTAAAGCTCAACATTCAGAAAACGAAGATCATGGCATCTGGTCCCATTGCTTCATGGGAAATAGATGGGGAAACAGTGTCAGATTTTATTTGTGGGGGCTCCAAAATGACTGCAGATGGTGACTGCAGCCATGAAATTAAAAGATACTTACTCCTTGGAAGGAAAAGTAATACCAACCTAGATACCATACTGAAAAGCAGAGACATTACTTTGCCAACGAAGGTCCATCTAATCAAGGCTATGGTTTTTCCAGTGGTCATGTATGGATGTGAGAGTTGGACTGTGAAGAAAGCTGAGTGCTGAAGAATTGATGCTTTTGAACTATAGTGTTGGAGAAGACTCTCGCGAGTCCCTCGGACTGCAAGGAGATCCAAGCAGTCGGTCCATTCTAAAGGAGATCAGCCCTGGGATTTCTTTATGTATATATATATATACATAAAGATATATATATATATATACATATATATATATATATACACACTCACATATATATAAAATAATAAAAAAATACCTTAGATACTCTAAATGTAATACAATTGTCAGTTATACCCTAATAAGGATGGAAAAATAAAAGGGCACATTTGCTAGTTATTGCCTCTCTCAAAGAAAAGCATACATAGCAAGAAAATTCAAGAAAATTTCATTTCTATGATAAAAGTGCTAAAGTTACATGTAACAGGAGCTGCAGCAGTAGTACATAAGTCAGCACAGCCCTACTCTAACACTTTCCCACCACTTCTTTAAAGGCTACCTCAGGCAAGTTATGTTACCTCTCACTGCCTCATTTTGCTCATTTATCAAATAGAGACAGTAACAGTCCTTACTACAAAAGGGTACTGTGAAGATAAAATGATAAAATAAATGGTCTTTTAGCACAGGTCCTAGAACATTCTTCTTGTTCAGTAAGTATCCATTATTACTCCTGATACAATATAATCATGGAAATATGAACACAAAGTAAAGAATGAGTAAAATGAATGATAATTACAAACTACATTAAATTTTTAAACATTCAGAAGTATGTATTTTTCCAATACAGAAAATAATAGTAATTTTTTTCACCTTAACATAATAATATTCCACTTGTTTTATGACTTATTGCCTGATAATTCTGACATATATCATGATTCTAGAATTTATAGTATCAGAGAAGACAATGGCACCCCACTCCAGCACTCTTGCCTGGAAAATCCCATGGACGGAGGAGCCTGGTAGGCTGCAGTCCACAGGGTCGCTAAGAGTCGGACACGACTGAGCTACTTCACTTTCACTTTTCACTTTCATGCATTGGAGAAGGCAATGGCAACCCACTCCAGTGTTCTTGCTTGAAGAATCCCAGGGATGGGGGAGCCTCATGGGCTGCCGTCTGTGGGGTCACACAGAGTCGGACACGACTGAACCGACTTAGCAGCAGCAGCAGCAGCAGAATTTATATATTGTGTTTTTAAACTTCTCCTTTCAGAATTATTTCAGTGATTTATATTATAGACAAAGTACTGAACTAATCATTGTGGTGTATGTTATTTTCCTAAAATATTTCCTTGCTGGCATCAGGCTTAGATATATGACTTACTTTGACCCATGGAATATGTTTCTTGCAAGCAGAAACTTTAGAGCCAAGTTCTCTTACTGCTCTGTCATGAGAACAATGCTCAAGCCAAAGGCTGCTTCCTCAGCTAGACTCCATGAGTGGAAATGGTGTAAATGGTGTGGGGCAGAACTGAAGCTGATCCATGCTGGATATTTAGAAGTAAACTGTTGTAAGCCATTATAATTTTTTGGTGTGCTTTCACCATAGTGTAATCTAGCTAGCATTTACTGAAATCATGAGTATGTCTACTAAATTTTCCATTTTTCCTAAATACCATTCTTCATTACCTGTTTGTGATCCTGCATCCACCTTGTCAGGAGCAGCAGAAAAATGACAGGGGAAATGCTCTATGTAGTAAGAGGAAAACCAGGACTGAAAGCAAAGACCATAAGCCAAAGGAAGTTCACATGATCAAATGGCCATATGCCCACAATCACTTATGATGAGCCCAATTCAATTCATCATCTGTCAAGCACCTACACTGGGGCAGGGATTTGGTGGAGCAGTGGGGAAACAGATGAATAACAGTCGTCATCCTCAAGGTTCTTTCAGCTTAAGAGAGAAGGCAAACTTGCAAAACAATACTAGGGGCAGAGTTTGGGGTTAATGACAGCACAGTGAAAATAGTGGCCAGCTTTATATAGGAGGTATACAAAGTATATAAGGTTGGAAGGAATCACAGTAATAAGTAGAAGTCAGATTAATACTTAAGGTGGGACACTGAAAACAAAATTACTGTATTTGGCAATTAGAATATCTGCAGAAGCACAGTGAGATACATTTTAGGATGGCTCTGGGGGCAATGGTCAGGTTTTAAGCGCAATGAGAAATAAATGGTGAAGGAAGTGAAAAAAAGTATGGCAATGATTTTTTGAATTTTTCCTTTTTTGATGATATTACACAGGGAAAGAAAAAAAAAAAAGAACTGATGCTGACTAGAGGCAAATCTATATCAAGACAATTGAAATAACCATTTCTTACTTACCCTGAAATTATACTTGCAGGAATTTACTGAAAGCAATAAACTGAAACACAGAAAAATTCTGAATATACATTTATATGACATACATATTTCTTTTTTTACTTTTATTTATTTTATTATTATTTATTTTTAATTAATTAATTTATTTTACTTTACAATATTGTATTGGTTTTGCCATATATCAACTTGAATCCACCATGAGTATACATGTGTTCCCCATCCTGAACCACCCTCTCACCTCCCTCCCCATCCCATCCCTATGGGTCATCCCAGTGCACCAGGCCTGAGAACCCTGTATCATTCATCAAACCTGGACTGGCGATTCATTTCACATATGACATTTTACATGTTTCAATGCCATTCTCCCATATCATCCCACCCTCGCTCTCTCCCAGAGTCCAAAAGACTGTTCAATACATCTGTGTCTCTTTTGCTGTCTTGCATACAGGGTTATCGTTCAGTTCTGTTCAGTCGCTCAGTTGTGTCCGACTCTTGGCAACCTCATGAACCACAACAAACCAGGCCTCCCGGTCAATCACCAACTCCCTGAGTTCACCCAAACTCATGTCCATCAAGTCGGTGATGCCATCTAGCCATCTCATCCTCTGTCGTCCCCTTCTCCTCCTGCCCCCAATCCCTCCTGGTATCAGAGTCTTTTCCAATGAGTCAACTCTTCGCATGAGGTGGCCAAGTATTGGAGTTTCAGCTTTAGCATCAGTCCTTCCAATGAACACCCAGGACTGATTTCCTTTAGGAAGGAATGGTTGAATCTCCTTGCATTCCAAGGGACTCGCAAGAGTCTTCTCCAACAGCACAGTTCAAAAAGCATCAATTCTTCAGTGCTCAGCTTTCTTCACAGTCCAACTCTCACATCCATACATGACCACTGGAAAAACCATACCCTTGACTAGACGGACCTTTTTCGGCAAAGTAATATCTCTGCTTTTCAATATGCTATCTAGGTAAGTGTTACCTTTCCTCCCAAGGGGTAAGCGTCTTTTAATTTCATGGCATCCATTGCCATCTGCAGTGATTTTGGAGCCCAAAAAAATAAAGTCTGACACTGTTTCCATTGTTTCCCCATCTGTTTCCCATGAAGTGATGGGACCGGATGCCATGATCTTCATTTTCTGAATGTTGAGTTTTAAGCCAACTTTTTCACTCTCCTCTTTCCCTTTCATCAAGAGGCTTTTTAGTTCCTCTTCACTTTCTGCCATAAGGGTGATATCATCTGCATATCTGAGTTTATTGACATTTCTCCCACAATCATGATTCCAGCTTGTGCTTCTTCCAGCCCAGCGTTTCTCATGATGTACTCTGCATAGAAGTTAAAAAAGCAGGGTGACAATATACAGCCTTGACATACTCCTTTTCCTATTTGGAACAAGTCTATTGTTTCATGTCCAGTTCTAATTGTTGCTTCCTGACCTGTATACAGGTTTCTCAAGAGACAGGTCAGGTGGTCTAGTATTCTCATCTCTTTCAGAATTTTCCACAGTTTATTGTGATCCACACAGTCAAAGGCTTTGGCATAGTCAATAAAGCAGAAATAGATGTTTTTCCAGAACCCTCTTGCTTTTTCCATGATCCAGTAGATTTTGGCAATTTGATATCTGGTTCCTCTGCCTTTTCTAAAACCAGCTTGAACACCTTCTTTCTAAATTCCATATATATGCGTTAGTATACTGTATTGGTGTTTTTCTTTCTGGCTTACCTCACTCTTTATAATAGGCTTCAGTTTCATCCACCTCATTAGAACTGATTCAAATGTATTATTTTTAATGGCTGAGTAATATTCCATTGTGCATATGTACCACAGCTTTCTTATCCATTCATCTGCTGATGGACATCTAGGTTGCTTCCACGTCCTGGCTATTATAAACAGTGCTGCAATGAACATTGGGGTACATGTGTCTCTTTCTAGTCTGGTTTCCTCAGTGTGTATGCCCACGAGTGAGATTGCTGGGTCGTATGAGAGTTCTATTTCCAGTTTTTTTTAAGTAATCTCCACACTGTTCTCATAGTGGCTGTATTAGTTTGCATTCCCACCAACAGTGTAAGAGGAACATTTTCTCCACACCTTCTCCAGCATTTATTGCTTGCAGACTTTTGGATAGCAGCCATTCTGATTGGGTATCTCATTGTGGTTTTGATTTGCATTTCTCTGATAATGAGTGATGTTGAGCATTTTTCATGTGTTTGCTAGCCATCTATATGTCTTTTTTGAAGAAATGTCTGTTTAGTTCTTTGGCCCACTTTTTGACTGGGTCTTTTATTTTTCTGTTTTTCTAGTCCCTCGGTCCTGGACACAGGAATCTGGTCGAAGGGCCCTCAGTCAGAGATGAGGATTGGAGACTGATCACCTCCTCTTGGCAGAGAACTCAAATTCTGGTTCTGGTCTGGTCTGATTTCTGGTAGGGTTGAGTTCCAGTCCTCCCTTCTCTGGAGGCCCAGGGAAAAGTCCCATGATGCCTGGGTAACTGTAGGTGGCAGGAGACGTCTGTAAGGCCATCCCTTTTACCCACCCCCCCACCTCCTCCTCCTTTTTCTTTCAACCTGGCTTCCTTTCCTCCCTTGAAATCTTTGATGTTAGTACTTGGATTCTTATATTTAAGGGCTTCCCTAGTGGTGCAGAGGTTAAAGTGTCTGCCTGCAATGTGGGAGACCTGGGTTCAATCCCTGGGTCAGGAATATCCCTTGGAGAAGGAAATGGCAACCCACTCCAGTGTTCTTGCCTGGAGAATCCTATGGATGGAGAAGCTTTGTGGGCTAGAGTCCACAGGTTGCAAAGAGTTGGACATGACTGAGCGACTTCACTTTCACTTTATTTTTCTGGAATTGAGCTGCGGAGTTGCTTGTATAGTTTTGGGATTAATTCTTTGTCCATTACTTCATTTGCTATTATTTTCTCCCATTCTGAAGGCTAGGCTATCTTTTCACCTTGCTTATAGTTTCCTTTGTTGTGCAGAAGCTTTTAATTTTAATTAGGTCCCATTTGTTTATTTTTGCATTTATTTCCAATATTCTGGGAGGTGGGTCATAGAGGATCCTGCTGTGGTTTATGTCATAGAGAGTTTTGCCTATGTTTTCCTCTAGGAGTTTAATAGTTTCTGGTCTTACTTTTAGATCTTTAATCCATTTTGAGTTTATTTTTGTATATGGTGTTAGAAAGTGTTCTAGCTTCATTCTTTTACAAGTGGTTGACCAATTTTCCCAGCACCACTTGTTAAACGATTGTCTTTTCTCCATTGCACATTCTTGCCTCCTTTATCAAAGATAAGGTGTCCATAGATGCATGGATTTATCTCTGGGCTTTCTATTTTGTTCCATTGATCTATATTTATGTCTTTGTGCCAGTACCAAACTGTCTTGATGACTGTGGCTTTGTAGTAGAACCTGAAATCAGGCAGGTTGATTCTTCCAGTTCCATTTTTCTTTCTCAAGATTGGTTTGGCTATTCGAGGTTTTTTGTATTTCCATACAAATTGTGAAATTATTTGTTCTAGCTCTGTGAAAAATACCGTTGGTAGCTTGATAGGAATTGCATGGAACCTATAGATTGCTTTGGGTAGTATACTCATTTTCACTATATTGATTCTTTCAATCCATGAACACGGTATATTTCTCCATCTATTAGTGTTCTCTTTGATTTCTTTCACCAGTGTTTTATAGTTTTCTATGTATAGGTCTTTTGTTTATTTAGATATATTCCTAAGTATTTTATTATTTTTGTTGCAATGGTGAATGGAATTTTTTCCTTCTCTTTCTGTTTTCTCATTGTCAGTGTATAGGAATGCAAGGGATTTCTGTGTGTTAATTTTATATCCTGCAACTTTACTATATTCATTGATTAACTCTAGTAATTTTCTGGTGGAGTCTTTAGGGTTTTCTATGTAGAGGATCAAGTCATCTGCAGACAGTGAGAGTTTTACTTCTTCTTTTACAATGTGGATTCATTTTCTTTTTCTGCTCTGACTGCTGTGGCCAAAACTTCCAAAACTATGTTGAATAGTATTGGTGAGAGTGGGCACCCTTGTCTTGTTCCTGACTTTAGGAGAAATGTTTTCAATTTTTCACCATTGAGGATAATGTTTGCTGTGGGTTTGTCATCTATAGCTTTTATTAAGTTGAGGTATGTTCCTTCTATTCCTGCTTTCTGGAGGGTTTCTATCATAAATGGATGTTGAATTTTTTCAAAGGCTTTCTCTGCATCTATTGAAATAATCATATGCTTTTTATGTTTCAATTTGTTAATGTGATATATTATGTTGATTGATTTGTGGATATTGAAGAATCCTTGCATCCCTGGGATAAAGCCCATTTGGTCATGATGGACATACATATTTCTTAAGAAACATTAGAAATAATCTCAGATCAAGAATAGGGAAAATATGAATTTTTCAGTATATCCTAAATGGACTAATATATAATCATTATAACTTCCTAAAAAGAGTTTACAGTGGTATCGAAAAAAAAATACTTGTGGTATAAAGCTAAGTTTATATCAAAAACTATCAGACATATATGATATGTGAAAGTGTCAGTCACTCAGCCACATCTGACTTTTTGCAACCCAATGGACTGTAGCCCACCAGGCTCCTCTGTCTATGGAATTCTCCAGGTAAGACTACTGGAGTGAGTTGCCATTCCCTTCTGCAGTGGATCTTTTCAACCCAGGGATTGAACCTGGGTATCCTGAATTTCAGGCAGATTCTTAACCATCTGAATGATCAGAGAGGACCTATATATTATATGCATAACTTTAAAAGATAAATAATAGAAGCCTTATATTAAAATGTCTTGAGTAGTGAGAATATATTATTAGTGTATTATACAATTTTATATATTATATATTAATTTTTCTATATTCCTGTGCTTTCTATATTTTCTCTACTGAAAATCAACTGTTTTTGTATAAGATTAAATATACCTTATGTTGAATGTATCCAAATGACAGAAGGATTCAATAGATAGTAGAAACACATATGTAGAACCAGGACAATAAGTTCCAAATTTGTTTGGTTATTCGCTTCTGAGGCTAGTACCTCACATATGCAAAAATCACAATGTATCCTTAATTAAGGATTTGGGTGGAAAGTCAAAGAAAATTAAGTGGGCCAAAAGTTTCATGAGGCTGACCAAAACAATTCAGGTAATTAACCATATCAAGGCCAGTGTTTTTCAAACCTTAATCTATACTAGAATCCCTTAGGGATCTTTTCAAAGAATAAGTCTGATTCAGTGGATTGGAGTGAGATGGAGACTCTGCATTTCTACCAAAACCTCACTTGATTTTGATGCTGCTGTTAAGCATAGACCATAATGTGAGTAACAAGGATTTAGCCTAGGTTAGAAATTAATCAGTAATTAGTCAGGAATTATTCCTAAATCTTTATGAATCTCCCAGATGCTTTCAAATCACAGCAAGATATAATCGGCAGCAAAAACTCAAAGAAAAATTGTCCCTGAATCTAGGTCACAGAGTAACAGTTTAGAAGTGATCTTAAGGAGACAACAGATTTCCAATACAGCCTTCTGTCTCCTTAGTCTAAACAGAAGGAGTAACCTGAACATCTGGGCTACGAGAGCAAGTTGTGACATTTTCCTTTCTGGCTTTAATTTTAATTGATAAAAACAAATATGTTATCAATAGACAATAACAAGTATAATGAAATTGCTACCAAAAAAGAGAAAAGGCAGTTAATTCTGCCTTCTTAACCCTGGGCATAGATTTGATGGGCCAGTATAATGATCAAATACCTGGGGAGATACTGAAAGAATTTGTTACAAACAGAAGTAGATTTACCACATAGTCAATGATGCTTAAGATTCAATGACATCCAATTGTACAGACCTTTCTAGGGTCCAGGTCAAAGCAATGTGTACCACATCATGATATGCTATCACAAATTTTCAATATAAGGTAAATAATTAATCAAATTGAATAAGACCATTATCTTTTTCACCATGTCTTCATTTGTTTCACCTTCTTTGTATCACGTTTCATTGAGGTAGCAGGAAACAATTTTGTAGATGCAGCTTAAAGAGAACTTGACTTGGATATATGTTTAGTTGGTTTGATGGTATAATAGGTATATGATTCACAGTCAATTCCACTTACAATTATGCTATTGCTAATAGATAGCCTTATATCTCAGCCTATTCAGGCTGCTAAAACAAAATTCCTTAGCTATGGAGGCTGGGAAATCCAAGATCAAATCCAAGATCATAGAAGCAAATTCAGTGTCTGGTAAAGAACTGCTCTCTGGTTCATTGATGGTGCCTCTTTTGCTGCATTCTCAAATGATGCAAAGAACTAAGGATATCTGTGGGATCTCTTTTACAAAGGCACTAGTCCCATTTAGGAGGGCTCCACTTTCATAATCTATGTGTGAGAACTAGGTCCTTTCAGCCATGCCCAACTCTTTGTGACACTATGCACTGTTGCCTGCCAGGCTCCTCTGTCCATGAGATTCTCCAGGCATGAATACTGGTGTAGGTTGCCTAGCCCTCCTCCAGGGGATCTTCCCAACTCAGGGAAGATACTTATGCCTCCTGCATTGGCAGGCAGGATTGGCAGGCACTTTACCACTAGTGCCACCGATAGCACCTCCCAAAAGGTTCACCTTCTAATACTATTCTATCACTCTAAGTGTTAGGTTGCAACGTATGAATTTTGGGAGGAATCAAATATATAGCACATTGCCACCACACCTCCCATTCAGTGGATTTACCCAGCACTGTGATAAAAAGGAGAGAGGCTGAGCTTTATTGCAAAAAAGATTTTGAGTTTTGGCACTTCCAAATTATATAACTTATGAAAAGAAAAATAAAAAACAGATTTTCCAACTGGACAGCAAATAAATTTGTTAGCCTTCAAAACACTTGTAATCTATTTGTTCATTTAAAATATTATTTTAAACAATTATGCCACAGGGAAAAATTTATCTTTATTTATATAGAAAAATCTTTAAAAGGTATCATTTGAAGATAGATTAGATACCCTCAAAATGTAGGAAAAGATTATAGGAGTATATAATCTAGTATTTACTATAGAATTAATGTATTTTCTTCTGATTTGAGGGCATTCAGGCAAAGTTAACATTTTGTTAAATTTATAACTTATTTTGTTTCATTTTCTCATCTGAAATACAAATTAATTTTGACCAAATTTTTTATTTACCACTCAATTCTTTTTTTTCCTTATTAAAAGACTCTCACATTGCAAAATGCACAAGCCCTACATTATTACACTGGGTATAATCACTTCAACTTTCAGAATGTTTCATCTTAAAATGAGGACAATAACAATCTCTCTGAGTTAGAGCAAGAATTAACTGAGATAATACATCATATGTGTTCAGTAGAGGCTCTAAGACACAGCAAAGGACCAGTAAATATTAGTTTTGGTTGTTGTCATTCTATGTATGTGTAATTATTCCTTTTATTTCAATTATTAGCAGATATTATTTTTTTCCCATCCAGTCTAATCTTCCCTCAGGAGGGTGTCTAACATCAAAAATCAAATTGTGATGGTCTCCTGCTGAAATCCTTATAGGGATCTCTATAATCCATCAAACTCTTTACAGCTTAAATTCAACTTGCCTGTATAACTGCATGTCTTGAAATCTCAACTACTCATAGCCCTCAGATAAATGCACTTTTACCCACTGGAGATCAAGTCATGAACTTTTACTTTTCCCTGCTTCTGTACTTGGCTTTCCCTCTTCCTGAAAAGGTTTCCTCTCTTTCACAACAACATAAAGTTCTGATCATTCCTTAACAACGATCTGAAATGCCACTTTTTATAGATGATAGCATGGTGGACAGGGATTTGCACTTACTTTGCATCAGTGATGTTCCCCAAGGGAGAACACTGCTACATGTAAGAGAAGACTCACAATATGTTGCAAGTTACAGTACAGCTACAATATTGTATAAGTTCTATTCCTGCACCAAGAAACTCTCAAAGTTTCCATAGGAAGTCATGCTCATAATAGCACTGTTGGCTCAGAGGAATCTTGAAAACCACGCAAATGAAAGAAATGAATGTGTTAGAAGTGTATAACTTGACTAATTTGAATAGCCAAGTATATATCCACTTACTTATTCCTACAATTTTTTCCCTAATTTTGAAGGTACATCATTTATCTTTACTTCAAATGACAACTTTTAAAGATTTTTCTATATAAATTAAAGTACTAAGTAACATATATGTTCATTTTTTATTGTTGAGTGAATAAGTAAAACATAAACATATTTTTATAAATTGATATACATAACAAAACAGACTTTGTTATTAAAAGATACAAATATTAGATATCAATACATTTGAGTCAGTGCCTAGGTAAGGAGAAAAGTAGAAACAATATATGTAATTTCTAATGCATAAAACCTTATTATTACAATACTATTTTCTCTCTTTATCTTTATTTCTCTGTCTCTTTTTCAATAATTTTGTCTGGGTAGTATCATTTAATTAGAGAGATCAGTGTCTGAAAAGATGATCTTCACAATAATCACTTCACAGTCATCCAGGAATATGTTTCAGAAAACCAGATACCCAGGATGGTTTTCAAAGTACTGAATTAAAATCTTTCCTAAAGAACATAGAAATATATCTTCTGAAAAAAAAAAAAACAGGTATTAGGAAAATACCTTTATAAAACCACCAAATTAAACCACAGTGCAGATGAAATTCATCACGCTCGAAATGGACACAATTCTCCATGAGACATAACCATTTATTACATAGATTAACCTTTCAATAGAGTAATTATTCAATAAGTTTTGAGTCAAAGAATGAATTAATGAATGAATGGCATTACTTCAAAGAGGATAGGTTACCATAATAAAGGTTGCCAGAAAAAAAATATTAAAAATAAAACATACAACTAGATAACAAACAAACATATGTACAACTGTACAAATATAAACCTTTAAACTCATTAATCAATAAATGAAAAATAAATGTTTACATTAAATAAACATATATACACAATATATAGATATACATATGAGAAAATTTTCTAGTTTATAACAGAGTAAAATAAACAGTGTCCATGACTTGAGAAGACTGTTAGTATACTAGCATCCATTTTGTCTGCTGCTTATATCCCTGAAATTTGTATCATTATTTTTTTAATCTAACTTTTCTAATGATTGGTAGTCAGTCTGGAGTAGATTTGAGCCAGATTTGGAACCATAATCCATCCATGATGATACAGGTCAAATTCACTGAGGAATTTACACCACTTCAGGCAATCTGAAAATGCTCTTTCATTTCAATAGCTGTGTTCAAGCTCAGGACATGCTGGGGTTTGCCATTTTTGGCTGCCATGACAATTACCCCTATCAGTGTCTATGCACAGATGCTGAGTGTGGGTAACTATTGTTGGCAGGTTATGCTGGCGGTTCATACAAATGAATAATCATTGGCTCATGATCACCTCAACTCAACAGATCACTGGAAAGGCCCAGCTGGGCTGAGCAAGAAATCGAGCTAACAAGACAGATTGTTTTTTTCTCAGCGTGGTAATTCATAATACAAGGTTTTCACACAGCTGTATTTTTAAAAGTTTATCTTAAACTTTGAAATTTTTTTAAATGTTCTCAGTTTTATCTTATTGATGAAAAATAATGTCATTATGTATATAGGGTGTAAGAGACATTCAGTTAGGGAGTTAAGATTCTGAAATACATACTTGAATGGAACATTACTTTTTCCTATGATATGTTGTACAATTGATAATGAATAGCATTAGTCCAGCTGCTTACTGTGAAATTGCCACTCTTACACCATGCTTGCAATAAAATAAGCAACACAAAGACTGTTATTAAAGCTGAACAGAAATTCTATTTTTGAATGACCCAATCTAGGTAACAGCAGCTAAGTAACAAAGTAAACATCATTAGTGAGTTTGTCAGTGTATATTTACATTTTGCTACCTTTTCTCCACCCCATTTTACACAGTTTCTGAGGATACAGCTTCCTTTTTATGTTTAAATTGTCTTATCTACAATTTACTGGGCCATTAGCATTAAGAGGATACGTGCACCATATTTAGCTTTTCACTATAAAGAACCAAACATGGAGTAAGGGGTAAGGAACTTTAATATGCTCCCATCAGAAAGGATGACGGTATTGAACACAATGTCCCTAGATGCTATGAAAGTGAGAAATTTTTAAGAATGAGAAAACCATAGCCATTGCAAAGATGAAAAAGCAACTCCCTTCCCTTGTGCTCTTCAAAACCGGACAGTTAATCCAATGCACATGGGACATGGAAAGATATTAGGCTTTTTAAGATCGATGGTTTAAGAGTATAACGCTTCCCAGGTGGCACTAGTACAGACAATAAATGCTGGAGAGGGTGTGGAGAAAAGGGAACCCTCTTACACAGTTGGTGGCTGTAGTACAGCCACTATGGAGAACAGTGTGGCAATTCCTTAAAAAACTGGAAATAGAACTCCCATACGACCCAGCAATCCCAGTGTATACTGCTGGGCATACACACTGAGGAAACCAGAATTGAAAGAGACACATGTACTCCAATGTTCATTGCAGCACTGTTTACAATAGTCAGGACATGGAAGCAATCTAGATGTTCATCAGCAGATGAATGGATAAGAAAGCTGTGCTACATATGCACAATGAAATATTACTCAGCTATTAAAAAGAATGAAATTGAATCAGTTCTAATGAGGTGGATTAAATTGGAGCCTATTATACAGAGCGAAGTAAGTCAGAAAAAAAAAACAAACACCAGTACAGTATATTAATGCATATATATGGAATTTAGAAAGATGGTAATGATGACCCTATATGCGAGACAGCAAAAGAGACACAGATGTAAAGAACAGACTTTTGGACTCTGTGGGAGAAGGCGAGGGTGGGATGATTTGAGAGAATAGCATTGAAACATGTATATTATCACATGTGAAATAGATTGCCAGTCCAGGTTCAAAGCATGAGACAGGGCATCAGGGCTGGTGCACGGAGATGACCCTGAGGGATAGCATGGGGAGGGAGGTGAGAGGGAGGGGCAGGATGGGGAGCACATGTACACCCATGGCTGATTCATGTGAATGTATGGCAAAAACCACTACAATATTGTAAAGCAATTAGCCTCCAACTAAAATAAATTTGAAAAAAAGAAAAAAAAAGAAAGAGGGAGGGGACATATGTATACCTATGGTTGATTCATGTTGACATATGACAGAACCTAACAAAATATTGTAAAGAAATTTTCTTCGAATTAAAAATAAGTTAAAAAAGAAAATAAAACAAAACAAAGAACAAAACAAAACAAAAGAACCTGCTTGCCAATATAGAAGACACCAGTTCAATCTCTTGGTCAAGAGGATCCCCTGGAGGAGGGCAAGGCAACCCACTCTGGTATTCTTGCCTGGAGAATCCCTTGGAGAGGGGAAGCTGGTGGACTATAGTACATAGGGTGGCAAAGAGTCCGACATGACTGAAGCAACATAGCATGCACACAAGAGTATAACACATGAAATTTCCTGGAGCCTTTTATCTTGGACTTTCAAGTGTAATTTAAAGGGAGGCTATCATTTCTAATTAGGAAGTCAGTAAGAATTTTCCCTGAAGTTGCTTGCTTTCTACCAGAGCAGTACCATAATTCTTTCATAACTACTGCTGTTACTATATTGGTGATGGTGGTTTAGTCACTAAGCTGTATCTGACTCTTGTGACCCCATGGACTATAGCCCACCAGGATCCTCTCTCCATGGGATTCTCCAGGCAAGAATACTGGAGTGGGTTGCCATTACCTTCTCCAGAGCATCTTCCCAACCCAGGGATTAAACCTGTGTCTCCTGCTTGGCTGGCAGGTTCTTTACCACTGAGCTACCTGGGAAGCATGTTGCTATCAATAAATTTAGTTTTTGTGTTTTTTTCTTTTTTTCTTTTTCAAAGCAGTTGTTTACTTTGGCTTCCAAGATACAGTGATATGTTGGTTTTTCCTTATACATTCCCAGTCTCTATTTAGCATTCTTCTTCAGGTGCACCTTGAATTTCAGAATTTCTTCTATCCACAACTCTCCTTTCTTATCATTTTGTACACTTGGCCCAGGTAATTTCGCTTATTAATATTATAATCTATCAACATAGTAATGACTTTTTGATCAATACCTTCAGGCTATTTCTCTCACCTGAGTTCTTGTCCTAAATAGCCAAAAGATAATCCTGCTTGAAATTCCAGTAAAACCCTAACATTCACCATCATCATTCTCTCTCCATACTTATTTAATCTTGGTGTTCTCTGTCAGCATCACTATGCACCCAAATCAACAAGGAAAACTTGGACACATCATTGATTTCTTCCACTCCCTCATCCCACATATCAAATCAACCACCAACTCAAGATAAACCTTGCATAATTCCATTGACATTTCACAGCGCTGTTTCCCATTAACTTAGCAAAACACCAGCAATATATATATATATATAACTTCTGCCTGACTTGGTTCTGGCAACTCTCAATTCATTCCCCACTGAGCATCTCAAATCATCTTCTGAATTTGATCCAATTCTTCTACTGTAGTGGCTCAATGCTGTGATATCTCCCAATCATCTTAGGATAAAATACAAAGGAATTTGAGGAGAACAAGATATTTTGATGCTATAAAAGCAAACACCAGTAAAACATAAAGTGTAAGTAAGACAGCTGACATATCTAATTTAATTCAAGCATTAAAAAATGTAAAACCAATACAATATTGTAAATTGAAAAATAAATAAATAATAAAAGAAAAAAAAACGTAGTCTAACTATCTTGGAAAATTCCAAGATAAGCAACTGTATTTATATTTAGTTTGGTATAATTTTATCAATCTGAACATTATCTCAATGTTTAGAATGATTAAATGAAACAATGTTATTAGCACATTTTCACTTCATTATATGAATAATGAAATTGAAATGTAAGGTAAAAATCTTGATACAAACCATGATGGCAATATATCTGAGGTAAGATTAATACCCAGATCCACAGCTCTTAAGCTCACCCTAAATTATAACAAGCTGCATCAGCAAAAGGTTAGTTAGAATGTACTATATTTCCAGCCAACTCTAGACACTGGATTAGACAATTATCGAATTCTCTCCATTGATCATTCATACATCAAAGTCCAAACTTTTAATGGTATAACCACTCATAATATAACTAGAAAATTTTTCATTTAATTCAGAGTACTAGACTATTTTGAAGTTCTAGGATAATCAAGTTTTATTAAGATATCTTTGTCACACAAGTATGGGATAAAAGCCAGAACAGTCAAGGAACAAACTGAACTTTTGGAATTCTTCAGGAACCAAATGATGTCCATTTCTTTACCAGGAGGTATCATCACAATGCATATTGCCCCTCTCCAACATGATTTCAATGCTATAAAATCTGAGGCATCTAAAAAAAAAAACCTCAAAATTATGCATATTCCAGTTTAGAAAATATAAATGATATTTCATAAACATGACATTATTCTATCTTGCTTATCTTATATCCATTTTCCTTTTCCTTATGTCAGTAATTTCAACTCTGGGCGATTTTTCCCTCTGGGAGACATTTGGCAATATATGGAGACATTTATAGTTTCCACAACTGGGGAAGATGGTACAACTGTCAGCCAATGAGTATAAGACAGGAATGCTGGTAAACATCCTCAATGAATAGGGTAGAGTTCCTCATCAAAGAATTCTCATGCTCTCAAAGGCCAACAGTGCCAAGGTTCTGAAACTCCACTTTATGCTAACAATACATCAATTCATTCATGTCAATAAGGTGATAAAGTTCAAATTAATTAAAATCAGCAAACAAAGTCTTTCATATTTAATCCCTGCAGATATCTTCATGCTATTTCTTGTCATTCTACCTCCTTGTTTTGAATTATTTATCACTTAAAAAAAAAAGTTGTCAGTCAAGCTAGGGCAAGCTGTGACATGTTGAGAAATACCACTATAATATCAGTAGCACAAGACTCAGGCAGCTCCACCACCTTAAGGAGCTTCCATACCAAACTGAGTCTTCAGGATTCACTGCACCATGGCAAGAGCATGGAACAAGCACCTTAATTGCTTAATTGCCTCTACCCACTAGTAAAAACCTTGTCACCTTCCCTCACATGGGTCACATTCACTTGGCCAAACAAATCACATGGCTTTGTTTAACTTCAAAGGATAAAAGGAAAGCTAGACCTCTTAGTGAGCACCAGTATCATTCACTCCTGTACCTTTTCTCCTATTTCCAGGGCTAACTCATTCTTAAGCTTTAATCTATGCAACACTTTTTAGATAAAGCCTTCTTGATGTGTTTTATTTCAAGACTTTGCTAGGTGCCTCTTCTTGGCCCACTTATCACACCTTGTACATAGATTTTACAGCATTTAACCCTGTTATTATGAAAGTCTGTTCACTCTCTTGCCTCTTCTAGATTATTAGCTATTGGAGGTAGGGGAAGTATCTTATTTACAGTACTAATGAAATTTACCACACAAGAAATGAAAGAATTTAAATTTTGCTTATACAAACAAAATGACCAATTAGACAAATGACATAATAGAAGATACAAGATCTTTTTTTTTTTGTTAAACAAGAACCTCTTGCCTCTCCAAGCCACCACTAATTCATTGACTTAAAGCTCTGTTCATATTTCTCCCTGTTCCCCGTGTGAGGAAATATGTCTCAGATCACAGCACATGAGGAGCTCAAAGTGTCATAAAATATAATATGAGAGCATGGTAAAATTGTGCTGGGTAAATTATATCAATTTTAGGATACTCAGGGCAATAGTTTTCCTTTAAAAAAAATGTCATTACTAAGTAAAGATAAGAGACATTGTCGAGGATAGTCAAATTCTTGTTCAACCTAGATTGCCTTCAAGCAACTCAACAGCCTTCATTTTTAACAGCATATAGCTTTAAGCATCCCTGAAGAAAACAAATGATCAGGAAAACTATGGAAAATATAATGGGTCCCAAAGAAACCTAAAATTGTTTGAAGAAAACTGAATTTTCTCCCTCTTGCAGATCCAGCTTTTTCCATATTCACTGTGAAAAACATTTACTTCATCACTGTTTCAGAAGTAGACTGAGTTTAAGCATAAAACTGAGACTCTCCACTGAAAAACCACAGCTGTATGATTCAAGTCAGGGGAAAGGTCACTGCAGTAAGACAAAGAAGGCTGAAGTTCTTTCCCCAGTCTTGCCAGGTTTAGTCAGGTCATTCTGATTAAACATCTAAGACTTTACTGAGCCTTTCAATTTTGTAGCTATAATAGTGGGTTTAGTAACAGCTGGCTTATTAAGTTACCAGCAAAAATAAAGATATTTAAATTAGTATATATTATAAAAATATATATTTATAGTGAGGGCTTCCCAGGTGGCACTAATGGTGAAGAATTCGCCTGCCAATGTAGGAGATATAAGAGACATAGTTTCAATCCCTAGGTTGGGAAGATCCACAGGAACCCACTCCACTATTCTTCCCTGGAGGATCTCATGGACAGAGGTGGGCTACAGTCCATGGGATCACAAAGAGAAAGCGCAACTGAAGCAACTTAGCATGTATGCACAAAATATAAAAGAAAAATGGATATAAAGACTTGCTATTACTATCACTATAGCACAGTAGTTAGAATAGGTGTTAAAGTCTATCAATGAAAGTTATTTAGCCTCCAAACTCCTTTGAGGCATAAAATACAGCAATTTATAGGCTTATTTGTTATAAAAATTAAGTATTTATAACAAGGCATAATATATGTTCAATAAATTGTAGATATTTAAAATATAAAATTTCCTGAAAATATAGCAGAATACATTTCCAAAAAAAATTATAAATGTTACACATATATGTGTGTTGAGAAAGTACAGTTAATATTTTCCATGAACTAAGAAAAGCAGAAGATTTAGCTTTATATGTGAAAACTTAGAGTACCTCCTCTAGAAAAGGCAGATTGTGTTCTTTAGCTCCAAAATAATACTGTTCCACCATTATAAAAATCAAAATAAATACAGATTTCAGAGAAATACAGGAAATATAAATGTATAATAATTATACAATTTTTAAGTAGAAGTTCAGAGAAACTATTAGGAAAAGAAAGAAACAAATGGAAATAAAACAATAGCAATGAAGAAAAACAGCACTGATGAAGTGAGAATCTGAAAACTGCAAGCCATAATTCTTAAAGATCAGAAACTGGTTGTAATGTATGTTTCATATCCATTGTGGAAAGCAGTAAAATACAGTGCTTTATGAGTGGAGACTATGGAGCCCAGCTCTAGCACCAAAGAACACTATACCTAATATGTAATCGGGACTCAGTAAATGAGTTAATATTGCTCTTTTCAGTAGTCATGTATGAATATGAGATTTGGACCACAAAGAAGGCTGCTGCTACTGCTGCTAAGTTGCTTCAGTTGTGTGCGACTCTGTGCTGAGCACCGAATAATTGTTACTTTCGAATTGTGGTGCTGGAGAAGACTCTTTAAAAGAGTCTGCTGGATTGTAAAGAGATCAAACCAGCCAATCCTAAAGGAAATCAACCCTGAATATTCATTGGAAAGACTGATGCTGAAGCTGAGGCTCCAATACTTTGGCTACCTGATGTAAAGAGCTGACTCACTGGAAAAGACCCTGATGCTGGGAAAGACTGAGGGCCAGAGGAGAAGAAGGTAGCAGAGAATGAGATGGTTAGACAGTATCACCAACTCAATGGACATCAGTTTGAGTAAACTCTAAGAGATAATAAAGGATGGGGAAGGCTGGCATGTTGCAATCCATGGAGTTGGAAAGAGTCGGACATGACGTAGTGGTTAAACAACAACGAGAACAATTGCTATTGATACGTTTGGAAGTCTTACAATTTAAAAAAATGTGGATTTTTAAACAAAGACAGCTACAAACTAAAAAAAGAGATCTCTGCTGTTTACTCTCAAGCCCTCAGCTTCCATCCTCAGGAACTGTAGAGTGTAACAACAGAGATGAAAATCTGAGTGGATCTGCTTATCTGCCAAGCCTGATGGAGCGTGCATGCAAGGCAGAGTTTGGTGTAGGATTTTGAAATATTTTCATTAAATACACTGGTTCAAAAGTATCCCAGGTCCCCTATGTTTGTAACTACTCAGTAAATATTAAACAATCAATAAACTGTTAACTTCCTCTCTACTTTCTCTGTCCCCTCCATGGACAAAATGCAGGGGGTTTTTGAAGCTGGCTCTCAGAAACCTGCTGACTTGAGCCCTCTCTTCATTTTGGAAGGGTTTACCTACTGTGATGTGTCAAAAAGCTGAACACCCTACAGAAAGGAATATATGAATCCACTCTTCTCTTACTACAGTTCAAATATCTACTGCTGTTATTTACCCTGGGATTTCTCTGGATTAGCTTTTTTGTTCTTTGCTTTCCACACACAAAGATAACAAGCTGAAATTTACCATCTCATATGATTCTTAAAAATGTACTCTGAGGGAAATCAAAAGTAGAAAAATTAGGATCATAAATGATTTGTTAACTTGGATCACTAAAAAATATAAAAGGGAAAACTGATGTTTGTCTTCCTTTTGTTCCATATTAATTTCAAAGTACAGTTTGGCAAATACTATTTTCTAACACATTTATATTTTATTATATTTCTGAAAGGTAAAACCAGATCAACACTGGAAATTTTTTTAAATAGGACCAGATAGTTAAAACTTGTAAGCTTTAAAGGCCACATATAACCTTTGTTACACATTTATCAATATTATTCATTTCATTTTTTTTGCTTTGATTTGCAAACACTTTAAAAGTATAAAAAAGCATTCTTACCAAGCAGACCATACAAAAAACAGTCTGATGTTGCTGAACATGGCCCTTAGCTCCTTGCTTAATATCATTGACTCTTGAGACATTTTGTTGTTATTTAGTTGCTAAGTCAAGTCCAACTCCTTTGCAAACTCACGGACTGTAGCCTGCCATGTCTCTCTATGCACTGGATTTCTCAATCGAGAATACTGGTGCAGGTTGCCATTTCCTTTCTGGGGGTCTTCCTAACCCATAGATTGAATCCATGTCTCTTGAGTCTCCTGTATTGGCAGGTAGATTGTTTACCGCTGAGCCACCTGGGAAAACCATTATATGCACTTTAAGCACACTGAGGGTAAAAATGCAGAGGAGTGGGGTTATGTGAAAAACATGTTTCTTATTGTCTGAAACTGAAAAAAAAAATCAGTGAAAAAAAATTCACCACGAGGACTTAATCTTGTGCCACAGAAAATACATACAAAACCATACTTGAATTTATACACATATTGAGACTTGACTTTATACACATCTAGGATGGCTCCCAATGATCTCTACTTTGTGCCACTCAAATTCATGGGTAGACTCCTCTTTTGGAATGTGGACTGTACTTACTGACTCACTTCCTAGGAACACAGTATCACAGAAGAGATGATAGGTATGTCAGTTCTGAAATTAGGTTGTAAAGACTGGCTTCCACAATGGGTGTCTCTTAGTTTTCTCTCTCAGCTCACCTGACCTGGGAGAAGGTAGCTATTGTTTTGGGAACAGTTGTAAAGAGAGGCTCATGGGGCCAGGAACTGTTTCTACAGCTGACAGTTATCAACAACTCAAGGCTCACCAAAATACAAGAGTCAGATTTGCAGGGGAGCCTTTCCAATCAACCAATGAGGTGACTGCAGCCTTGAGTTGGCCATTTGCTATGAGTCAACATGGCAGGGCCATGACATCTAGACATCTACTTCTGCTTCACTGACTATGTAAAAGCCTTTGGCTCTGTGGATAACAAAAATCTATGGAAAATTCTTAAAGAGATGGGAATACCAGATCATCTTACCTGTTTCCTGGGAAACCTGTATTCAGGTCAAGATGCAATAGTTAGAACTGGACGTGGAACAAGGGACTGGTTCAAAATTGGAAAAGGAGTAAGTCAAGGTTGTATATTGTCACCTTGTTTATTTAACTTATATGCAGAGTACATCATACGAAATGATGGGCTGGATGAAGCACAAGCTGGAATCAAGACTTCTAGGAGAAATATAAAAAACCTCAGATATGCAGATGATATCATGCTTATGGCAGAAAGCAAAGAGAAATTAAAGAGCCTCTTGAAGAAGGTGAAAGAAGAGAGTAAAAAATTGGTTTAAAACTCAATATTCAAAAAATGAAGATCATGGCATCCGGTCCCATCACTTCATGGTAAATAGATGGGGAAAAAAAATGAAACAGTAACCAACTTTATTTTGGGGGCTCCAAATCCCTGCAGATGGTGACTGCAGCCATGAAATTAACAGACACTTGCTTCTTGGAAGAAAAGTCATGACCTACCTAGACATCATATTAAAAAGCAGAGACAATACTTGGCCAACAAAGGTCCATTTAGTCAAAGCTATGTTTTTTCCAGTAGTTATCTATGGATGTTAGAGTTGGACTATAAAGAAAGCTGAGCACCGAAAACCTGAAGATTTTGAACTGTGGTGTTGGAGAAGACACTTGAGAGTTCCTTGGACTGCAAGGAGATTCAAAGCAGTCCATCCTAAAGGAAATCAGTCCTGAGTATTCACTGGAAGGACTGATGCTGAAGCTGAAACTCCAATATTTTGGCCACCTGATGCGAAGGGCTGACTCATTTGAAAAGACCCTAATATTGAGAAAGATTGAAGGCAGGAGGAGAAGGGGATGACAGAAGATGAGATGGTAGGATGGCATCACTGACTCAATGGACATGAGTTTGACCCCAGTTCATGGGGGTCACAAAGAGTCAGACACAACTGAGTGACTGAACAATGACAACAGCATTCATGATAACGTCAGTGAGCCTCATCTAGTCATCTGAAGGCTTTAAAAGAAGACTGTTTGTTGGAGTAACAGTGACGGGTTCACTAGAGTAGGGAAGCCCTATGGGGACAAAGAGCAGAGCTTTTGCTGTGAAGCTTAGTCTAAAATGTTTACCCTTCGACTACTACACATTTAGACAATTTTTATCACTATATACAAACATATGTTTGCCATCAATCAACACAGATTTATAAAGGCAGATGATACAACTGGAGCTATTCTCACCAGCCAAGTATTGGGTGTTGGTTTAGTACAACTGGCTTCTCTGGTGGCTTAAAGAAATTGCCTACAATGTGGGAGACCTGGGTTCGATCCCTGGGTTGGGAAGATCTCCTGGAGGAGGGCTTGTCAACCCACTCCAGTATTCTTGCCTGGAGAATTCCCATGGACAGAAGAGCCTGGCATGCTACAGTCCATGGTGTCACAAAAAGTGAGACATGACTGAGTGACTAAACACAGCACAGAAGGAGAAAGGTAAGAGCAACTCTGCTTAATCTAGAGATTAAATAGGAATTCCCTTAACCCAGAAAGGAACTTAAAATAGTTAAAGTTGACTTTAATCTCTGTTAACAATTTATATGAAAGTGTTTGGCTCAAAGTATAATAGGAAACTGGCTGGAAAATGGACCAAGTTGCCCAGTCATTCAGGGACCACACCTGCAAAATCTGCAGTATCATAATGGGGCAGGAGCTTGAGCCACCAAAATGAGTTGGTTATGGACTAAGGTCCATGCAGGATTAAAGGAGGCAAGCATACAATTATTAGAGGACTAAACACACACACACACACACACACACACACACACACACACACACACACAAAACAATAGAAAAGGCAAACAAACAAAAAACAAGCAAAAAAAAAAAAGCCACTCCTCCTTAAGATGCCCCTTTCTACCAAAATTCCATATCCCATGAGGAAAACAAGTTTAGAAGAAACTATGTAAGGAATGAAGTGATCACTTTGCTCTGAATGAAAAGGAAAATAAAACAGAGCATTCTAAAATGATATTACAAGATAATAGAGGAAAAGGGAAAAAAGAAGAATATTTACAAATGAGAACAGGAAATTTAAAAGAAAGTAGACATAAATTACATTATTAAAGATGGATATAAAATAATTAATTAGAAAACTTTCAAATGAAAAATTTAGTCTGTATCATGTAAAATTTTAGAGCTGTTATAGACACTGGATGGAAGAATTGGTGAATTAACATTTAATTCTTAGAAATGTACCTAAATACAACATAGAGAATCAAAAATAATGTATATATAAACAAGCAATATATTGAGGGATGATCCTTATGTCTGATTTTTTTTATAAATGGTTACTTATCCATGGAAGAGCCCCATAGACAGTTAACTTCTAACCTCTCTTTATTCATTTTGTCATTTATCCCAGGAGTTTTATAGAGATATATAACTGCAAAATTTGGGAATAACCAGGCATTATTTGCTGAGCTTTTCCTCTCTTTCCCTCAGGGATCAGATGTTCTGGGAAGTCAGAAATCTCCTCTGTTTCTTTAAAGACCAGCTTGCTTCCTGCCATATCAACAATTCTGCTTCAAGCTCGGCACTTGCAGGTCCAGATGGGGACATGTGCTTAATTCTGCTAAGTATCTGCAGATCCACTTGATTAATATACCTGTTCATGTCCTCCAGCCTGGCTGCAATCAATATAGAGGAGTTCTTTGGTTTCCATATGTCATTCTTCTGTGTCATGTCTCAAATATTTTAAAACCTAAGCAAGGAGGATGGGTGTGACTTAAGAGAAACCTGCCAGAAATCCCAATACATGGATGGATCTTACAAATATGTGTGTTTAGATTGTATTATTTTATCTCTGCTTCTCCACTTTATGTTTTACTGCACGAGTAAATCTGTGCAGAGGATTGGACTTGTACTTTTGATGGCCCAGAATAGCATATGCTACAACATTTCTGGCAGCTGTGTCCATTTTTCCTGAGCACCCTGAGGATAGACTTGTCCATGGTTTGACTGTTCTGCCTGTTTGACAAGCAGGACCACAGGGGACATGACAAAGTTTTGGGTACTGTAGGATCATCACTATTTGGATCCGATAAACCCAGCCACCTTCTGTTAGAAAGGATTTGATGGATTCGTTTATTCCTCGGTATTTGGCAAATGGGACTTTCTATAAAACCTACCTGTATATATGTGTGTGTGTATATATCTATATATATATATTTATTTATTTATTTATTTATTTTGATTAGACTCTGAGCCTTATTTTCTTGAGGTATTAAAACAAATTCAGGGTAAGCAATGGGTATTCAAGTAAGAGAAAATAACTCACTGAATTAATAACACAGCAGGGATTCCCCAAAGATAGTACACTTTATTGTGTTCTATGAGATTGTGTATTCATATATCAAGCCTTAAGTGCAGCAGAATGGATGAGTCTGGTCCATGTTGCCAGCCAGTGGTACTGTATACCTAAAATATCTTACACAAATAGAAACCTTCTTATGTAAGCAGACTCATATGAGATGAATATATGGCATGATCATAGATATATCAACATTTGAGTTGATTGAGTTGATTGAGTCTCTGTGCTCCCAACCTTGGATTGGGAAGATCTCTTGGAGGAGGGCATGACAACCCACTCCAGTATTCTTGCCTGGAGAATCCCATGGGCAGAGGTGCATGTAGGGCTGCAGTCCATGAGGTCAGAAAGAGTTGGACATGACTGAGCAACTAAGCACATGCTATCCAAGGGATCTATCAGTATCTCTCAATATCTGGGGCAGTCTGCTTACCTTCCTAAACAAATCTACCAACATCCCAGCTGTATGTACCTATGGCTTAAAAAATCACTGTTTGCCCTCAAGCAGGCATCAGATCTCTTAAAGATTTTAACACAAAATTTCAAGCTTAAATTTCTTCTCAGTTTGTACTGGATAAGTGGTTTTGATATACACCTGTTACTCTGATCCTCTAATTCTTGCCCATAGGTTTGGTAGGAAGAGAACATAGCTATCCATGTTGAACCACAGAAAGCTGATGAGCTCTCTCTGAAGTGTGCTATTGTTAAGGTAAAGACTTAATATATAAACTGATGACTGTGAGGGTCATGGGAATGGAGATAAAATCACCTATAGACTTGCCATAAATGGTTTTCATTCACTCTCTGACGAGTGTAATTGATGGACTGCAACAACTCAAGTGCTAGGTTTTATCATATGCTTTTCTTTTTGTCTCCTCAGAAATGAAAAATAGGAAATGTTATTATAAACAGGGAAAAAGAATAGGTGATGGCAATTTAAAGCAAAAGAGTAAGTGTAGAAGAGCTCTGGAATTTGAGTCAAACAACCTAGATTCAAGATTCATAACTCTCAATAAAGGTAGACACATCAAATTGCTGGATCATTGAAAAAGCAAGAGAGTTCCAGAAAAAACATCTGTTTCTGCTTTTTTGACTATGCCAAACCTTTTCACCCTATGGATCACAACAAACTGTGGAAAATTCTGAATGAGATGGGCATACTAGACCACCTGACCTGCCTCTTGAGAAACCTGTATGCAGCTCAGGAAGCAATAGTTAGAACTGCACATGGAACAGCAGACTGGTTCCAAATAGGAAAAGGAGTACATCAAGGCTGTATATTGTCTCCCTGCTTATTTAACTTATATGCAGAGTACATCATGAGAAACACTGGGCTGGAAGAAGCACAAGCTGGAATCAAGATTGCCAGGAGAAATATCAATAACCTCAAATATGCAGATGACACCACCCTTATGGCAGAAAGTGAAGAAGAACTAAAGAACCTCTTGATGAATGTGAAGAGGAGAGTGAAAAAGTTGACTTGAAGCTCAACATTCAGAAAACTAAGATCATGGCATCTGGTCCCATCACTTCACAGCAAATAGATGGGGAAACAGTGGAAACAGTGGCTGATTTTATTTTTCTGGGCTCCAAAATCACTGCAGATGGTGATTGCAGCCATGAAATTAAAATAAACGCTTACTCCTTTGAAGGAAAGTTATGTCCAGCCTAGACAGTGTATGAAAAGCAGAGACATTACATTGTCAACAAAGGTCCGTCTAGTCAAGGCTATGATTTTTCCAGTACTCATGTATGGATATGAGAGTTGGACTATAAGGAAAGCTGAGTGCCAAAGAATTGATGCTTTTGAACTGTGGTGTTGGACAAGACTCTTGAGAGTTCCTTGGACTGCAAGGAGATCCAACCAGTCCATTCTGAAGGAGATCAGTCCTGGGTATTCACTGGAAGGACTGATGTTGAAGCTGAAACTCCAATACTTTGGGCCACCTCATGCAAAGAGCTAACTCACTGGAAAAGACCCTGATGCTGGGAAAGATTGAGGGCAGGAGGAGAAGGGGATGACAGAGATTGAGATGGTTAGATGGCATCACCAACTCGATGGACATGGGTTTGGGTGGACTCCGGGAGTTGGTGATGGACAGGGAGGCCTGGCGTGCTGCAGTTCATGGGGTCACAAAGAGTCGGACATGACTGAGCGACTGAACTGAACTGAACTCCACAGTCCAAGTCAAAATTAAGGAAAATCTGTTTACCACAAGCCCATTTACTACTTTCTGCTGTATCTTTCTGTTTTCAATGAACACTTTAATAATTCAGTATATCCTTTTTCCTAAGCAAAGGGTGGTGCCTAACAAAGCATATATTAAATCACTCAGATGTTCTCTATGTATTTCTCTGTTCAAATTTCCCAATTATAAGGACACAAGTCTTATTAGGTCTCAGTTCATTTCAGTTGCTCAGTCATGTCCGACTCTTTGCAACCCCATGAACCACAGCACGCCAGGCCTCCCTGTCCATCACCAACCACCTTAATCTACAATCACTTCATCTTAACTTGATTCTCCCTGAAAAGACATTATTTCAATATAATGTCACATTCACAGGTTCTGAGTAGACAGAAAATTTCACAGGACATTATTCAACTCAACATAAGTGGTATTGTTATTGGAAATGCAAGTGCACCCCCACCCTTTAAATCATTATGACTTACTCTTGTACCTCTGGCACGGACATGAGCCTGAGGGATGGACATTTTTCCTACTTCAGTAAAATGTTTTTGAACCAATATGTAAGTACCCAGTATGATTGATCATCAAAATCAGCACAGACGGGTGATGCCCTTTTACAAGGCTTCACAGGCAATACTGCTAATAGAAAAAAAGGAAAGGGAAAGTAAAACATCTAATGTCCCATGGTGGCTGAGCATACCCATGTAAGAACTGCTCTTTCAAATCTCACCAAAAGAGATGAGAAGATTCTAAGACACACTGAAGTGTGGGAAGTGTGGGGAGGGGGCTACATGTTCACCAATACAAAGTTATCCGAGTGAAGTGATGACAGAGAAATACGTGTTGCAATAGATGAAAAATACAGTCCTAAAGATGGAGGACACGCGTTCCTCCAAAGTCCTCTTTTTAACAACTGAACAAAAATAAAAGCAAAACCCTGGCTATAATACAACAAGTAAGAACACTTGGAAAAGCAGAAATAAGAATGTTCACTGTGCACTGCCTAGAGTTTTCCATACTTGAAGAGCCAAATGGCAGAATATTCCCTGGATTTTGTTATCCTCTCAAATATCCTGGATAGAGAGCTCTAGAAGCCTCTAACCCAGAACCATTACTTGGCACAAAAAAAGCTTTAAGTCTGCTCTCCCTAGTGAAAAGTCCTGGAAAAGGGTGGCTTCACAACAGAAAACCTTTTTGGAAAGACCTGTCCTGCTCCCTTTTGCACCATTCCTGGGGTTTTCATGGCAAGAATACTGTTCAATACTGTTAGATAGAATCATCGACTCAATGGACATGAATCTGAGCAAACTCTGGGAGACAGTGGAGGACAGGGAAGCTTGGCATGCTGCAGTCCATGGTGCTGCAAGAGTAGGACATGACTCAGTGACTGAACAACAAGAAGCCCTACTCCTGCAAAATACAAATGGAAAAAATCACCACACCCCATTATCACAATTTTAACAAGGCTGAGTAGAGAGCTGATTTTCTACTTTTCCTACCTATACTGCAAGGAAGCAGGCATCAGGATTTCTGATCCTTCTTGCCCTGTTCAGTGGAAGCAGGTGGTGCTCCTCTTTCCTTATCAAGGTGGCATCTGCCCCCTCATTGGCCAAGGAGTTGAGCTAGGGCTGAGCTTCTACGTCACCCTGCTTCCCTCCTCCCTGGTATTAGCTCATTGGAAGATGACCACATAACGTGACTTGAGAGCAACAACGCAGTGTGTATCCATGCCTCACTTTCACCAGGAAATAGCTATCTGAACTTCCATCCCAAGGCAGTCTGAGTCACCTTTCATTACTTTTGCTAGGTGGGATAGGTAGGGTCCAAGGGGAAGCTGAACTTGCACACACCCAGATCTGATCTGATACACCTCAACAGGAAGAATGGCTGATAAAAGAGAAAAGTAGGACTCGGAGTCTCATAATATACATTGCTGACTATGGTTAATAGTAGAGATGTCAGAGCAACAAACTTGAAGACTTATTCAGATTTTCTCAATCTGAATAGAGAAGTAAAATAGATTGCCCCCACCACCACCAAAAAAAAAAAAAATTACAGTATCTAGAGCTTGCAAGAAATAAGCTTGAATCAGTGGACTCCCACAATAAAAGGAAAGAGAAAGACTTAAAAGACTATTTAAAGAAATAATGAATGTAAACTTTCAAAACCTGTGCAAAAGACAAAACCACAGACTCAAAAAGCCAAGATAACCTCTCAAAGGATAAACTGAAATAAATTCATGCTCAAACACATCATAATTAAACTTTTAAAAGGAAATGTCTTGAAAGCAACCATAGAGACATGTTGCATTAACTGTAGCGGAATATCAGTTAGAATGACAACAGATCTCTCAACTTCCAGAAGGAAACGGCAAAATAAAAGAACTGTCAAATGTGAATTCTGAAGAAATATTCCTGAATCCTTAAAAATATGTTTCAAGAATGGAGAAAAAATAAAGAATTCTCAGACAAAAAAAATTATTGCTAGCAAATCTACCCCTAAGAATAGGTAAAGAAAATTCTCTAAACAGAAAGAAAATAATAAGAGAAGAGAATGTGAAACTTTGGAAAGGAACATATTGGAATGAATAACAATAAGAATAAATATAAGAAATTAAAAGAGAAATGACCTTACAAATGTCATATTCATATTGCTAATGCAAACATATTGGAGAAGAAAATGGAAACCCATTCCAGTGGGCTACAGTTAGGGGGTCAGGTCACAAGAGATGGATACGTCTTAGCAATTAAACCACCAGTAAGTTATAATTCTCCACTTTAATACTAGTATGTTATATATGTTTGTGTTCAGTGCTGTGCTTAGTTGCTCCGTCATGTCCAACTCTTTGTGATCCCATGGACTGCAGCCTGCCAGGCTCCTCTGTCGATGGTGATTCTCCATGCAAGAATACTGGAGTGGTTTACCAGGCCTTCCTCTAGTGGATCTTCTCAACGCAGGGATTGAACCCACATTTCCCATATTTCAGGTTGATTCTTTTACCATCTGAGCCACCAGGGAAGCTTAAGAATACTGGAGTGGGTGGCCTACCCCTTCTCCAGGGGAATTTCCCAATCCAGGAATCAAACCAGGGTCTCCTGCATTGCAGGCAGATTCTTTACCAGTTGAGCTACCCAGGAAGCCCTGTGTGTGTACCACTTGTTGCAAGTTATAGTGCATATAGGCAAATTAAAACTTAACCCAAACAATTCAGATTTCATGTAAAAATTCAACACAATTAATCTAATTTATCCGGATATGTTTCCTAATTTTCTAAACCATTAGAACACAATCCCAAATAAGGACTGATGCAATGACTTATGAACATTACAAATTTTTTTTTCATATTCTTTACTTTATATTGAAGTTCTTTTCATTTTACATATAATTTTTTAAATAAACTCCTATTTAAGTTACCTTACCAAACTATCCTGATTTTTAATATCTTGGCAAATTATAAAAAGAAATAATGGGGATTGGAGAATGGAATAGAAGAGGAGATTTCCAGAAGTAAGAATAACATTCTAGACAGAAATATGAGGAAAAAATCAAAATAAAAGCAAACTGTTACTACATCATATTTACAAACTATTAAGACAAAAGTCTTATCTGAAGGCAAATGTCTGCAGTGTACCTATGTGTCCGTGGTAGCAGAAACCTTGGGTGGGAATAAAATCCCCAGGAGACACTAAGATTTCCTTCTAAAAGAGAAAAATCTGAGGAAAATACAACATTTTAAGATCAAGTAGAGAAAGACAAGAAGCAAAGACAAATTGCAAGAAAGACAAATAGCAAAATTTGTAAAAATAAGAAAAATATAAAAGTATCGTACTTACTTCAGTAGGAGAGTTGGAGAAACCATTTCAAAGTTCATGTTTTATGAAGAGGGCCTATAACACATAGTTTGAACAAGAGAAATAAATAACTGATTTTAGTTCAGTTCAGGGTCAACATTTATGACATAAAAAACAAACCAAAATTTTTATGTCCTATGTTTTATCCTAAGTTAATTCAGATTCTTACCGCAAAAAAATAGTAACATTAAAAGAAATCTCATGCATTTGCCTATGTAATTTCTTATCATGAAATTATAAAATATCATATTTACATTTTATCAAGTCTTGTAGTCTTAAAAATGCTATTCAAAATATATTAGATTTCATGTAAACTTCCCTTGGGTATTTTTAACTGAAGCTGCTAAATCTGGGATATAAGAATTTTAAAACTATTTTTCACACTTTATTTGGTATCTTATTTTTTGCTCTGCTAGACTGCTAACAAATAGTATGATACTCATTTCAAGAGAATCTTTAGAAACCAGTTATTTTTTGATTTATCTCTTTGAATGTAGCCCAAAGCTTAGAAGATATATTTCTCTGGTCAAAACAATCCCTTTGGGTAGGATTTGATCAGAAGGATAGTGAAAGATCTTTCCACTGATTAAGCAGAGTGCATAAAATCTTTACCACAGCTTTCTCTCCCCTGGACATGATTTTTAAAAAATGAAGATAAAATGAACAAACACAGGAAAAACACTAGTGTATTAATTCTGGAGCAAAAGCTGTAGCTTGAAAAACAACACATATGCACGCATGCATACACACACACACACACACACACACACACACATACTCAATCCTATAGAGTATGAAAAAGGTAGTCACACAATGAGGCTTTCTGGAGAAAATGGGGAAGGCTCTTAAGCAGTTCCTTAAATGTCTCGAGATCCAGAATCAGTGACTGGCTTTGGCAGTTTTTGAGGATGGGGTTGGAGTGAGATTTCCTGTGTGTACCTATAGGTCAGGGCAGGCAGGGTGCAGCCAGTCCAAAGGATGGGGCACCTAGGCTTTCACCCTGGCTTGCCAAGATGTGAGTTAAGAGTGGAAAAGGGCTAAGTGAAGATCGAAAGCTGTCAGGAAACATCAATCATGGAATCAGACTCTATCACATTACCATAAAAGTATGTGATCACCTCTTCTTCATGTCTTAAATTCCAGAGGGGTTGGCCTTTCTGGTGAGGAATCCTGTCATTGCTCTCATTATTTATAAATGGCATTACTTATCTACTGAGTTAATATTTATTGATGCATAACTAACAGAAGTATGAATCATAAAACAACATATATTATCATGTACTTTCCGGGAATCATAAGCCTGAGTCTTATTTAAACCGGGTCCTGTGCTCAGGGTCTCAGAAAGAAGCAATATAAGTACAGCAAAGCCGTATTCCTTTCTGAAGTTTGGTATTACCTCATAAATTTAGTTATTGGCAAAATCCAATCACTTGTGCTTGTAGGACTGAGATGACCATTTTTTGCTGGCTGTCATCTGGTTCTCAGATCCTGGAGGCTACTCACATTTTGATGCCCTTCTTCACAGGACCTTTCACAGCATGGCAGCTTACATCTTCAAGGCCACAAAGAGAATTTCTGCTTATAGTCATGCTAAGACAAAGTCTTATGTAAGAAAACAGAACCATGGTTGTGACTACCCCATCATTTTTTACAGTCTTTTCAAAAGAGTGATATCCTATTACCTTTGTCATGCTCTGTTGACTATAAGTAAGTCAAAGTTGCACTCACACTCAAGCTGACCCTTGAACAACACAGGTTTGCACTGTGCAAGTCTACTTAAAATCTGATTTTTTTTCTAATAAATACATATTAAAGGACTACACGATCTGTGGTTGGACCGTCAATGTGGAACCGTGGATACACAGGGCCAACTATAAAGTATTAAGTGGATTTTCAACTCTTCAGGGGTTTGTGTCCCTAACCCTCATGTTGCTCAAGATGACACATAAGGTTAACCATGACAACTATTACAAACAGTCCCCCTACCATTCATCTTTCAAGTTAGGGCTGACACACTTGTCTATCTTGTCCATGGACACAGCAGGGGGACAACATTGCTCTACCAAACCATCTGCATAAATCACAGTTGATAGTTCTTTCCAGTGCTTTCATTTCATACTGATTTAGGTGATGATGTGCTCACAGAATTGGCAGATCTCTTAACCAGCTGCTGGAGAGGCTGCTAACCCTCTTCTCTCCTGCTGCCAATGAAGACACAAAAAGCTCTACAGTCTGAGACTATGGACCGGTGAATATCAGAGAAACTAAGTGTGCAATATGGACACCTCAAGGTTTCTGGCAAAACAAAATATTTCCTCATAGGGGTAGGTCTTTATCATTGCAACACAATGCTACTGCACATTTCAGGTGCTTCACCAGGTGATAATTTCCAGGAAATTGTGATGAGTGCCATATTCCTTTTCTCAAAGGACAATTTAAAATATAATACAGTATTCCCAACAGAAAATTTTACTGTGTTAATACATCAAAAAAAAAGCATATAATAAGAATTGTGATAGGTAGCACTGAGTAGTATGTAGATCCTGAGAATTACTAGGTACTCTGACTTCACTTTCACTTTTCACTTTCATGCATTGGAGAAGGAAATGGCAACCCACTCCAGTACTCTTGCCTGGAAAACCCTATGGGCAGAGGAGCCTGGTGGGCTGCAGTCCATGGGGTCAAGAAGAGTCGGACACGACTGAGCAACTTCACTTTCACTTTTCACTTTCCTGCATTGGAGAAGGAAATGGCAACCCACTCCAGTGTTCTTGCCTGGAGAATCCCAGGGACAGAGGAGCCTGGTGGGCTGCCGTCTATGGGGTCGCACAGAGTCGGACACTACTGAAGTGATTTAACAGTAGCAGCAGCTGAACCTTGAAATACTTTTGTCACTTGACCTAAAACCACTTAGGACAATGAATCTCTAAATTTTATGAATTCAGAGACTTCGTTTATGAAATCATTATGAAAGTTCCCAATTTCCTATCCTGAACTTTTAATTTTTAAATTTCTTAGAACTGCAATTAATTTAGATTCCATCTTGCTACATATTAGATACATAATACTACACATACATACATACAAGATACATAATTACTAGCCTATATGTCATTCACTTCTTAAGACTAGCATTATATTAGTATTTGAAATTTAGGAATAAAAATAAACTATTTTTTAAATTATTGAAAAGGATCAACCACCTATTTCCCTGACAACTAAAGGGGAAAAAAGAGGCAAAGAAGCAAAAGCCCTGATTCCTAGATTCAAGAATGACCATGTAAGCTTTTTAAACTTTGTTGCCTACCAACTGCATAGTCAACATATATGAGTAATATAAATGATATTTTACTTTTCTTTGGCTACAAAGACTAAAATAGGACCCATAAGCTAAGGTGTATTAAAGCCTTCAGTAATTACAAGGTTGTTTTTACAAGTGCCTTACGTGGCTACTCTGAAAATGAATTAATATTACGCACACCAAACCTTCAAACTGAATAAAACCCAATTATGTTGTTCCCTTTCCAGATTTGATTTGAATTCATAAGACATATTATAGCAACAGTGCTGGTCCCAGATCTGGCAAGCTGCATGCTTAGCCTGTTTTTCAGGACTGGCTCATTGACTGCCAAGAAAAGAGGATTGATTGAGGAAGATAACGTATATTAAAGACAGAGGGAAAATCATGAGAATGTGATTTGCAAATCTATTGTAATTCAGTCTTCAGGGACTTCAAATCTTTAGAAAGTAAAGGGATGTGGGATTAAGGGTGTTACATGTAACATTATGAAAGACATATTTCATACATAAATACCTTCATTGGAACTTGAGAATTAATGTAAGAGAAAGTATTCTAGAAGTTGGAGAAATAAATTCTCCACAATCAAACACACTATTACTTTTAAGGCCATCCAAAGAAAAGGGTGACATCAGTACCAACAGTCTTGGGAAATTTTTAGCTCATTTTATCAGTGGGGTTTTTGTGTATCAGAGGAGATGAATTCAATGAAATGTTCACATGTGGTAAAATTCAAGGGATCGATGGCATTCATTGAACCTGATAGCCTGTATGATGGTAGAAACAGAACATATTAATAGATTGTAACAAGGTTTCTCAAGAGCAAAAGACAGAATTCATTACAGGATTGATGAGCTTATATCTGAAGCTTGGGGAGACAAATTCTCCATGTCTCATGTCAGAGACACCTGACATAAGTATCAGGTGCTGGGCAGAGGAGGTGCTGTCAGTCTTTAAAATGCACTAAAAGAAAATACATGTGCCGATGAAGCAGCCTAGGACAGGAGAAAAGGAAAGGAGCTCGTCCTAGTGTTAGCTGGAGGTACCGAAATGCAAACTTCACCCCCTTCAAATGACTATAGTTTAATGTTCAATAACACTCATTGGAATGGGAGAATGAATGGAAAATAACCAGAAAAAGACAGTTTATTACTGTTAATATTATTCCATTTTTTTAAATTTCAAGATTATCTTGGGATCACATAATACCAAGATTATGTGATCAATTAGTATTGATCAAATTAGATTTTTTAAGGAAATACATATAATAATGTCAGATCTAAATTACCATAACTGGTCATTAGCTTACACCAAGCTCACTTAATAATTTCTCTTTCCTACACAGCTTTCTTAGGCACAAATGCAAACACTCCTTATTTTCTGTGAATCTTTCTTTGATAGCATGACATCATAGACAAGGTTGAATTTGTATGTGGAAAAAAAAAACTGAAAAAATTGGTCAGGTAACTGAGATAGAAAATGTTACTGGATTGCAGATTATGTAAAAAGCAACAAGGAAGCCTCTCTTCTCTTCTGCTGCTTACTAGAATATTAGATGCCAGTGTGATCTAAGCTTAGTTATGAAAAATTGAGTCATGGTTTCCTTATCTTTAAAATCGACATCAATATTGTATGTCAGCTGTAGACACCCACTGGTACTGCTTGTTCTGGGTACTCTGTCTCTGGTTACAAATATCCCTTTCCTCTGGGAAAAACATGTAATTCTACTGAAAGTGACCCACATGGGCACATAACCCAGGCTTGCCAAGTAATAATGCCCAATCTTGGCACAGTGATTAGCTCATGAATAGGCATGTTATGGCAACTGTCCAAAATAAGTCCCATGGGGGCTTTCTGCCTAAGCTTTAAGAAGATTCTCTTTCCATGGGGTCATTACAGTGTCAGGATAAAAGTCATTGCTAACCATGACACCCCACCATTTGAAGACAATCCATTTAAGGGACTGAAAGAAAAGAACCCCTGAAGGTACCACTTCCACCTTAAATTCAACAATGCTTGGAGCCAAAATATCCTGGCTTTTTTGGTTACTTGAACTAACAAATTTATTTCTGTGCCTAAGCTAACTTGAGCTATAATGCTATATGAATAGTAGAGTAATACAACCTCATAACTTGTCATACTGACAAATGTACATTTAATACCTCATAAATAGAAACTAAAATATATATTTGTTTCCTCATACTGGATACAGCTTTGAAAGTTGTGTTTTAAAAATGTTCATAATAATAGTATATATATAGTATAACCTTTTTATCCATACAAACTATTCTGATTTCTTTCAAGGCATGTTATGCCAAAATGAGTATGTTAAGTTTTATATGAAGAAAAGCAGTTTGTATGGAGAAGTGATATGCCTGGCACTTCCTGTGTCACACATTTCACTGTTTTCTGCTGAAAACTTATTGAGTGAATAAGGCATATTCACAACCACAAAGAGAGTTCATCAGGCTGTGAAGCTTGTGTCTTCAGTGATTTTGCTGTAGTGAGAACAATTTTCAGAGTCCTAGGCATGTGTGAGATGACCGAGTGACTACATCAGAGAGGCTGTGAAGAGGAGTGTAAAAAGGAGAAATAAGAACTAAAAATATCAGACCCACACTTGTCTTTTTTTTTTTTCTTTGATGGTAAGGGGAGGAGTGGGGTGGGAGTAGATGTGGATGAGGATACAATACACTTTTTAAGTGCTATGTTTCATGAAATACATCAAAGAGAAGCAGAAAACCCCAAACAGACTTCAAGAGAGTTTTTTTTCTATTAAAAACATCAGAATCTATAAAGGAAATAAAAGAATTGCATTAGACCTAAATGACCTCAGAAAAGTGTCAGAAGAACTGACAGATAAATGAATAATCTATCAGTATTTTATTTTATTATTCTCTTCCTAAAAATCACAAAGGTGGGGAAATGGCTGACCTTAAGTCCTTCCCAGAAGAATCACAAAATTATATCTTCCTCTTACTGTTTATTTTATGTAGAGAGTATTTTTTATGTAATCAGTTCTGTAAGTGCAAATCAATAGCACAACAGATGATTTCATTCAAATGACATTCACTGAGGATATACTGTGTGCAAGGTAGTGAGCTAGGCTCTTCATGCATGGAAGATAAATTATAGCCGGGTCTCAAGGATCCCAAAGACAAGTAAATCTAGATAATTTAGGGTAAGAAAACAATTATTCAGGCAACATGCTCTGTTCCAGAAGTGTGTGTTCAGTATTATTTATTGAGATTACACCATGGAGGGCCAGACTATGAAACTGAAAGTTTAGTAAATATTTAGTCTTCTAAATATATTCTTTATTTTACTTAGGCAGTGGCTTTGGAAAGTAATTCTGTAGATATACTTTGAAATATTTTACTTGATCTTTCTCTTTCTGAAGCTGTGAGCTAAATATTGCCATGGACATCCAGAAAAGAAAGCCTGGTCAAAAGTTTGTCCCTCATCTCTAACTTGACTTTGCCCAAAAGGCCGGACTGCATGAGTGCAAGCAGAAAGAGACTCAAGAAACTAGATTACTGACTTGCTTTCTTCACACGTGATGCTCTACAGACAGGTGCTAGTATTAAGAAAGGATCACAGTATCTAATGCAAGTACTTGATGTAGAGTCATCATTGACCTGTAGTAACATCAACACCAGGAAGCTGAGCTGCATACAGCATTTTAATGCAAAATGACCTGGGAAAATAACCTGTAGATTCTGGTTATTTCCACATACAAAACTCCCCAGGATTAGAAGTCTATTTTTCCTGCATGTTTATGATTACAATATATACAGGTGCTGTGAGATTTTTCTCCTACCCCAAAGAAAATCAGAAAATTCTGACCAATATCTTACCCTCTACTGCTTTTCAGTACCTATTTCTTTATCAATCACATGTTGTAGCTACTTTCCTTTTGTTTTCTGTGTACAGGATATAAATTGAGGACAGATGTTATGCCCCTTGCTTGACACAATAAAGATTATGAATAATGAACAAGTGTTTTTGCTATGAATGAAAGAATTTGGGGGTTCATCTTTACTAAAATGTCATGTATAAGATGCAGAGGAAAAGGAAATAATCCATCTCACATTTTTACCCTTACACCAGTTATATATATGCATCAAATTAGAATTGTTTGGTTACAAGAAAATTTTAAATGACACAGCTCCTCTATATGCACATTTTGTGAAGACTTTAAACTTTAGTTTATGTATAGCAATCTCACTGCTGGGCATACACACCAAGGAAACCAGAATTGAAAGAGACACGTACCCCAGTGTTCATCCCAGCACTGTTTATAATAGCCAGGACATGGAAGCAACCTAGATGTCCATCAGCAGATGAATGGATAAGAAAGCTGTGGTACATATACAGAATGGAGTATTATTCAGCCATTAAAAAGAATACATTTGAATCAGTTCTAATGAGGTGGATGAAACTGGAGCCGATTATACAGAGTGAAGTAAGCCAGAAAGAAAAACACCAATAAAGTATACTAACATATATATATGGAATTTAGAAAGATGGTAATGATAACCCTGTATGCGAGACAGCAGAAGAGACACAGATGTAAATAACAGACTTTTGGACTCTGTGGGAGAGGGAGAGGGTGGGATGATTTGGTAGAATGGCATTGAAACCTGTATACTATCATGTAAGAAATGAATCGCTAGTCTAGGTTCGATACAGGATACAGGATGCTTGGGGCTGGTGCACTGGGATGACCCAGAGAGATGATATGGGGAGGGTGGTGGGAGAGGGGTTCAGGGTTGGGAACTCATGTATACCTGTGGCAGATTCATGTCAATGTATGGCAAAACCAATACAGTATTGCAAAGTAAAATATATATATATTTTTTTAATTAAAAAAAAAACACTTTAGTTTATATATACTTATATCCATGCAAAAATTCTAAAAATATTTTGCATCTGTTTCAGTGATCATATATTCCATCTCATAGTATGAATATACGTAGAATTTTATACATAATCTCATTCAATGAGTTATATGATTACATATGTATTTAATTGTGTGTTCGTATGAAGGCAAAAATGTATTAATTTGCCTGCCATTCACCTACCCATTCTCAGAGAATAAATCCTAGGGATATAGTTTATTTGATCAGAGTCCCTAACTGAAGCACACCAATCAGGTTCTCTCACTTGGAAATTGAAAAAGAGATATAGTGATGCCAGCAAGTCTTCGTTTTGCAGTCGAAATTGGGAATTCATTGCATTTTTTTCCCACTCAGAAGACAAGACATCTGTCTGTAGAGAACATAAGGGACCACTTCAGTGAATACAGAGGAAGTAGCTGCCTTGTTTGAGAAAGGCTTTCTGGTTCTTGTCCTTAGACCCTCACGAAGCCTGGCTTCCACCTTGATCTTGAGTTTCCTGGATGCCCTGTAATCCACCAACAACGTCTTTCTTAAACCAATTTGAGCTGTTTTCAGTTGTTACATCACATTGGTAACAATCTTCCAAATGCAATTCAGTAATTTAAAAAATATTGATTGAGGGGAATTCTCTGGTGGTCCAGTGGCTAATACTCTATACTTTTAAAACAGGGGACCAGGGATCAATCCCTGGTCAGGGAACTAGATCCCGCATGTTGCAGCTAGATATCCCACATGCCATAATTAAGACCTGGTGCAGCCAAATAAATAAATATTTAGAAAAAAATAAATATTGAGAATTACTCTGTATTCTATATTGGAGAATGCTCTAGGTATGCAGAAAGAAAATCTGCCCTCAAATGATTCATTCTGTAGTGGACAAAGTGGGTATGAAAATAGGTAACTTTAGTAGATGTGTAGTATGGTTAAAAATGATATAAAATCTTCTCTAGTCAAAAAGAGAAGTGCCTAACAAACACTGAGATGCAGGTGGAAAGTAGAGGTGGAGTACCAGGGAGAGTATAGATGATGCATGAAATAAGTGCAGACAAACAGCTAGACTTTTAATAAGGCAAAGGATGAAAGAAGGAGATTATAGGCAGAAGGAAAAGCAAGAGTAGAGACACAGACCTGTGAAGTCCTATATTCACTTTTCATTTATCAACAGTTGTGTAGCACATGCTGGAAACTAGCCACTGTTTCAAATGCTTTAATAGCAGGGGGTAAAAGAGAAAGCCATAAATTCTTCCTTCATGATACTTACACTTTTGTGAAAGTATATGTGTATATAATGTATGTTAATATATATTAATCTAATAGATAATAAAATATAATAAAACATATATAAAATATAATAAATATATAGTTTTCAAACTTCAGCATACATCAGAATCACCTGTGTTGGCATCTATTCATCACACTTCTGACTCAGTAGGCATGTACCGAGGGCTGAGAATTTTCATCTCTAACAGATTCTCAGGTGAGGATAATGCTGCCAGTCTGATCATCATATTTTGAGAACCACTGATAAAGTCTATTAGATAGTGATAAGTGGCATGGAGACAGTCTGGAGTCTTGAAGAGAGCTATAATGTTAAATTGCATAGTTACGGAAAGGTTCTTGGAGAAGACCTGAAGAAGGCAGCCATGTGGATATCTGGAGAGAGGTCACACCAGGTTATTTTCTTAGAGCAAGATGAGAAGTCACTGTTGAATTTTAAGTGGCGATGTAGCATGATCTACTATGACTTCTTCTTGGCTGCCTCACTGAAAATAGATGGAAATGAAACGAGGCAGAGAAATGAAACTAGTAAGGAATCTACTGCAACAGCAGGATTATGAAGAATGGTGGTGATCTGGACCAGTGTTGATAGCTGTGGCACTAAGGAAAACACAGCTGGGGAAGAGATAGAAAGGTGAACTTTGAAGGTAGAAGCTTCAGGCAAAATAAGGGTTTGAGTTGGGATGTGGAAGAAAGAAGAGTCAACAATGATTACTAGAATTTTGTTCCTAATGCATGGGTTGGGGGGGGTGGGGTGGAGAGGAGGGGAATGGTGATGGATTTATCATTAACTGAAAGTTGGAAGGACTGTGGGAGAAAAGAGACTATGGAGGAAGATCTGGAGCTCAGCTTTTGACATGTTCATTTTAAGCTATGACTAAAGCTCAGCTAGGGACACAGAGTAGGAAGTTGTATTTAAGGATCTACAGTTCAGCCTGAGCTTGACATAAACTTGAGAGTTATGAGTCTACGCCTTTGTTCACAAAGGGAGTGAGTGCAGAGAGAAAAAGAATGTGATCTGCAGGCTTAGCCCCAGGATGATGTGAGGATAAACGTAATGGGCGAATAATTTTAAAAAAGAGCAAAAGTCACTGGTGTAGAGCCAAAGGAACAAATGCTTCAAAACAGAGAAGTTGAACAGTAAAAATAGCCAGAAATATGCAGAGGTTAAAGAAGTTAACAACAAAATGGATTGTGATTGGCAGAATTTGGTTTGGAGTTGACATAGGAAAGAGGAAGAAAATGCTTCTGTTTCATCTTTTTTCTGACACAACTGGTCCCCAGAATTTCCTCCTGAAGAGAAATTAACCATTACTTTAAAGATGAAACCAAGGAGTTGCAGTGTATTTCCTGTAAAAACCATTTGACTGTTCTGATGAGGCTAACTCTTTATATCTATGAATGTAAATTATGCTTAGAAAAAAAAATCATGCTCTGAATACAGATGTTAAACACAACTAAAGGAAGTAGCTTATTTTCTGAAACACAGAGAATAATTATGAGCATTTACTTAACATCTAAAAAGCATCCTAAAAGGTTCCATCAGTAATTCTTGAGAACAATGACTCCATAACATCTGAAATGTCCCATTATTGATTGCTGAGAACAACAATGCAGTTAGCTTTTTAAAAATGAAAATAATGATGCACTTTGAAGCAGACCTCAAGACTGTCTTTAATAGAAAGTCGTGAATTTTCACACAATACAAGAGCAAGTGCTGACTGACATCTCCAACTGGGAAAAATTAAATAGTATCCTATCATCTTGCAAAGAGCAAGAGATTCTTGGTGATGGAAATCATTGTGATATATTATCTATAAGGTGTGCACCTTTGAGAGGAAGGTGACATACTTGGGATCCACAAAAGGAGAACATTTGGAGGTGCAAACAGTTCTCTTCAAGATGACAGTTTATGCTGGAATACTAAGCTTCCATTTGTGATCAATGGAAAAGCAGATGGCTAAAAAAAAATATTTTGTCAAGTTTTTAACATAAACTACCTAGTTGTAGGAAAAATGTTTTTCTCATCTTTGGAAGGAGTAGAAAGTGAGAAATAAACATAAATGGTCTGCTTTTTCCAGGATGAGGCTTCCCTTTGGGTTTTGTTCAGCTCAGTTCACTTGCTCAGTCAGGTCTGACACTTTGCGACACCATGAATTGCAGCACACCAGGCCTCCCTGTCCATCAACAACTCCCGGAGTTCACTCAAGCTCATGTCCATCGAGTCGGTGATGCCATCTAGCCATCTCATCCTCTGTCATCCCCTTTTCCTCCTGCCATCAATCCCTCCCAGCATAAGAGTCTTTTCCAATGAGTCAACTCTTCCCATGAGGTGGCGAAGTACTGGAGTTTCAGCTTCAGCATCAGTCCTTCCAATGAACACCCAGGACTGATCTCCTTTAGAATGGATTGGTTGGATCTCCTTGCAATCCAAGGGACTCACAAGAGTCTTCTCCAAGACCACGTTCAAAAGCATCAATTCTTCAGCGCTCAGCTTTTCTTCACTGTCCAATTTTCACATCCATACATGACCATCCATCCATACCACTGGAAAAACCATAGCCTTGACTAGATGGACCTTTGTTGGCAAAGTAATGTCTCTGCTTTTGAATATGTTATATAGGTTGGTCATAACTTTCCTTCCAAGGAGTAAGCATCTTTTAATTTCATGGCTGCAGTCAGCATCTGCAGTGGTTTTGGAGCCCAGAAAAATAAAGTCTGACACTGTTTCCTCATCTATTTCCCATAAAGTGATGGGACCAGATGCCACGATCTTCGTTTTCTTAATGTTGAGCTTTAAGCTAACTTTTTCACTCTCCTCTTTCATCAAGAGGCTCTTTAGTTCTTCTTCACTTTCTGCCATAAGGGTGGTGTCATCTGCATATCTGAGGTTATTGATATTTCTCCTGGCAATCTTGATTCCAGCTTGTGCTTCTTCCAGCCCAGCGTTTCTCATGACGTACTCTGCATATAAGTTAAATAAACAGGGTGACAATATACAGCCTTGACCTACTCCTTTTCCTATTTGGAACCAGTCTGTTGTTCCATGTCCAGTTCTAACTGTTGCTTCCTGACCTGCATATAGGTTTCTCAAGAGGCAGGTCAGGTGGGCTGTTATTCTCATCTCTTTCAGAATTTTCCACAGTTTATTGTGATCCACACAGTTAAAGGCTCTGGCATAGTTAACAAAGCAGAAATAGATGTTTTTCTGGACTCTCTTCCTTTTCCCATGGTCCAACGAATGTTGGCAATTTGATCTCTGGTTCCTCTGCCTTTTCTAAAACCAGCTTGAACATCTGGAAGTTCACGGTTCATGTATTGCTGAAGCCTGGCTTGGAGAATTTTTAGCATGACTTTACTGGCATGTGAGATGAGTGCGATTGTACTTTGAGCATTCTTTGGCATTGTCTTTCTTTGGGATTGGAATGAAAACTAACCTTTTCCAGTCCTGTGGCCACTGTTGAGTTTTCCAAATGTGCTGGCATATTGAGTGCAGCACTTTCACAGCATCATCTTCCAGGATTTGAAATAGTTCAACTGGAATTCCATCACCTCCAGTATCTTTGTTCCTAGTGATGCTTTCTAAGGCCCACTTGACTTCACATTCCAGGATGTCTTGCTCTAGGTGAGTGATCACATCAACATGATTATCTTGGTCATGAAGATCTTTTTTGTACAGTTCTTCTGTGTATTCTTGCCACCTCTTCTTAATATCATCTGCTTCTGTTAGGTCCATACCATTTCTGTCCTTTTGCATGAAATGTTCCATTGGTATGTCTAATTTTCTTGAAGAGATCTCTAGTCTTTCCCATTCTGTTGTTTTCCTGTATTTATTTGCACTGATCGCTGAGGAAGGCTTTTTTATCTCTCCTTGCTTTTCTAATTGGGTTTTGAGCTCCCATCAATTTAAATATTGCTCCACATTTAACCAATTAATTAATCAAAAATGCATGTAGTTAACAGATATTTATTGAGCTTCTACTATGTTCAGGTACCACTGTTGTTGCTTTATAAAGATAGAGATGAGACATAAATCCCAACTTCCAGATTCTAATTGTATGGTAATAAAATAAAAGCATGTAAATAGTTAATTCACTCAAAAACAAATATTTAGTAATTGCTTACTGTGTTTACTGGAAATACCAATAAAATAATCCATGGTGATACAAAACTGTATTAGACACTTAATTGTCAATTAACATGTAAATGGAAGTTAATATTAATATTTAGTAGTGGTTTCTGCTATTGAATGGAATGGTGGGGCAATAGAAAAGGTATTACTTTTACTGTACATACTGCTGTGTTGTTTCTAATAAAGTGTATGAATTATTTTTTCATTACCATTAGTAATGACAATGACCATTATTTGTTCTTTGCTTGCTATGTGTTAATCCTTTTCGGTATTAGCTCATTTAACTGTCAAAACAACTCTTAATGAATGAACTCAAGAATAACTCCAATGTATATATGTGACTACTGAGGCTTAAAGAAGATAATTACCTTGCCAAAGATCTTATTAAGTGGCAAGACCATATTTTAACTCAATCCACTTGTATTCAGTACTCAAATTTTTATCTTCTACTGTAAACATGCACAAAATAAACATACAGAACAGAGGAAGAAGAGTTTAAGTATGATGCAATTGAAAGGTTTTGTGGAAAAAGCTAAAAACACATGGATTATCTTAAATCTTTTCCCTTCACCGATAAATAAACCACTTGGCACTTAATATTTCTGTTTATTTCCTATCGCAGTGGAAAAGGTTTCTGCCAGTTGTTCTAGTCTACCATTTCCACATTTGCTCGATTCACTTCATCAAATTCAAGATTCAGTTACTTTTCTATTCCTTATTCTTTCCTCCTTCTTTCTAGTTAACGTAACAATTCTGTGGCAAGTCCAGGACAATAATCATGATTGTACAAAACCAATCTTACCTAGGTCATTTCCCACTCTTTAAAATCCTCATAAATGGTGTCCACATGACCACTTCTGATTAATATCACTTAATATAAAGCTGCAGAAGCCTCAGAAAGTTATTGCATCTCCTGCATAAGAGGGTGGCAGTTCAAATGCAGCTGTCTCCTTCCTGCCATCAATGTTAACATGATGGCTAAATATTTAGCAGCCATCCTCTTGTCATGTGGGAAGGACTTTGAAGAATTCTTGCTACATAAGAAAAAATACACCTATATGTTTAACCCATGATAGATATGTTTTCTATTTTTGCATCAAAAAACAATATTAACTGATGGACCTTTCCTCTCCACCTCCTCAGAATACGTCTCATCAGTTTTCACCTAACTTTACACAATTTTCAATCATCCCCTTAGTCCCACCTTCCCAAACCTGTAAACATGCCCCACTTTCTTCTACCCAAGAAAACAACATGCAACCAGCCAGAAAACACACGTGTACAAGATTTATAAAAATATATGTGTGTGTGTGTATACGCACACATACGCATACACATATACACTCACTTCTCTGAGTATTATTTAAAAGTTTAAAGCAGAATTTTGCATTTGCTGCAGTTTGACAATGAACAGAGAGACGGGTTCATTATCTTAATATTGTCTTAACTGCATCTTTATGTCAGTTTCTTTTTTTTTCTTTTGAACGGGACCTAGGCTTATCCAAATTTCTATGCCCTCACCCTGCAGTTTAAAACTCATGTTCCATAACAGACTAATCATTTTAGGAGAAAAGAACATAAAATCTCTCTCTTTTTATTATTAAAAAGTTATTAGGGATACCTGCAACCTCCATATTTTCAAATGCCATATACAGAGTTAACTACATATCTCCTTTTAAGAACATTTCTAAAAACTGTGGCACAGTGAACACAAAAGGAAGTCTGAAATTCTTCTTATTTGAATTTCATCGTCAAATTTCCTTTCTAAAATCTATCTCGCTGACATTCTTTCAACACATTTTAAAATTATACAACAATGCTTAGGTGATTGGTCAGGCATTTTCAGAATGCCACTGGTAAATCTGAAACATTTTCTCAGATCCAAAATAGAATAACAGGCAGAGCTCCCCCCTGTTGAGAAGCTTACTAATTCAAGAACTGTGTAAATTCTCACAGATGCTGATGTTCCCACAGGGAACTGAGCTAGTGCTGCTACCTTTTTACTTGTGGCACCTCACATAATTAAGAAAATTACAGTTATGCTCCTTTCTCTAAGATAGGAACAAAAATGATCCTTGGACTCTATCCAAAGATAAATGGGCAATAAATCTCTCCAAGCTTTTTTGATTTTTTTTTTTCCCCTAGTTAAGAAGAACATGAAAAAACATACAGGCATTACATTTTTCAGTAGTGGGGAACAGACTAGCAGGAAAAGTTTAATTTAATTTATGCCTGGTACCCCTTATGCTCTCTCATTTAGAAGAATGTGGCAATGATTATATGAATATATTCTGTCTAAGGTGAACTTTAAGATATATATCAATGCACTTAAAGAAGGTAGGAGTCTGGAATAAAAGTATAAAGAAATTCCTAGAAGATGTAATGCATTATATCTATTTATAGTATGTTTCATCTCTAAAAATGGGGAAAAGCAGAGTTCAGGTACTAAGGCTACCTACAATTCCACAGTACAGCCCAGACACAGATGCTATTTCCATTTATTTCCTATCTGGTTCATTGATTTCTTCAGTTTCTTGTGCTGCTCCCTTTCCGTGTTGATCTTCATTCTGTTATATCAGAGCAATTATATTAATTGCAGAGCTTTCTTACTATTCATGCCAACACTTACTCAATGCCCTTATTTCACATGCTCAGCCTTAGTCCATGATATTTCATAGACCTGGTTATTTATGCCCTTAAATTCACGCAATTTAAAAAAAGACCTTTTACTTCTGACACCCTGAGAAGAACATATGCTACATGTTCACTTCTAATGTTATTCCTTTGTCTGGCTTTTTCCTTCTTTATCCACCAGAGAACTCAGTTGTGTTACAAAGGCAGTGGGTGGATAGAACTGATAAATGTAACTGATGAATATTTCTCTTCTTGTCTATTTAGAGAAAGAGAACACTTTTTATGTTAAAAGATATAGATTTCCATGAGACTCTTTGTTCATCACAATTACAATCTTAACCTCCATCATTTTGACTGAATGTACCACATCTTTCATTTCACCATATAAATCCTGCCATGCATTTAGCTATTAACACACACAGGCAGTGCACAGTAGCACTCAAGGAAAAAAAAGCAAAACCATAATTTTCCTTATTCAAATTTGTACTTACATTCTCATTCAGAAGATGGGAGAATACTTTCCTTTACAAGTATTTGTATTACTTGTATTTTCTTTACAAAGCTATTGAGTTAAATAATAAGAAATGTAAAACCAGGCAAAAGCATAAAACACAACTGAAATACTCAGAATCAATTAACATACAGAAGAAAACAAACCCATAAATAGATAATTACCTTACCTCAACTACATGCCAACATGGAAATGAAGTCTGATGGAACTGTTTTTAAGTATCCCATGAAAAACTATGCCATATATGCAAGAAGTTACTGTTTGGACTAACTCTATAGAAAACTGTACTTGTTGCTAACCAGGTTGAATTTACTACAGTAAATGCTAAAAAATAAATGCCCAGGGAGACAGACAAAACTAGAGCTATTCATTCACTAATGAATGAAAATCTAGAAAATGAAGTCAAACACTGCATTGGCAGACTGAAATTGAAGGATGTAATAGGACATATACAATAAGTATTCAGAGTCATGTTTAAAGTAGGATGGAACATTTAGATTAATAACAGTAGACACTGTAATTAATAAGAGTAATGAAACTATGGGAATTTCTTTAATAGTGTCTCCCTCTGTGAAATGGGAAAGGGCACATTTACCTTAAAGAAATATAAATTTATATTAGAAAATGATCTTACAGGAAATTGGCAATACCACCATGTAAAAAAGGGTTTTAGCAAATGGGACTCACATTTACCATAGTACTGCTTCTTATCTTTCATATAATGATACTGAGTAGACTATATAAAATCTGTAGCACGTTTCTCTGGTTCATGGGGCTGTTACCCTTCTAGTATTTGTACCAAGCTTTTTGCCTTATCAGACTCCAATGGAAGCAGCTAATTTGTTTGTGAAGTAACTGAAATTGTTTGACTTGTTTTCACTTTGAATAATAACTAAATTTCAATTTATATCATTGTAGTTACTCTTTTCATGTCACTACCCTACATGCTTTTATAGGAAATTATTCAATAAATGTTGTGCTGTTTTGTTCCTAAGCCTCTTATAAGAGTATGTAAACAATGTGATAAATGTGATATTTAAGTACTTTTAAAACAGCAAATTAAATTCTATTAAAGAACTTCACTTACTAAAGTTGGCAAGAAATTTATCTGAGCTATGCCAAGTGCTTTTTCTCCCTACATTCAGTTGTACCAGAATCTTGGAACTAACATGGTGAAGAAACCAGGGAAAGAGCCCAGGGTTTGGGTTATTCAAAGAATGGATCTTCCTATAAAATTCATTCCACATGACTCACTAAAATTTGGGAGTCAAACTCAGTAATAAGGACTTAAAAGTTTTTCTAGAGTCAAAGGCTATACCAGAGATAATCACTGAAGAGATTTTTCCATCTCCCCGAGGTACTGCCTTCAAGCATAGTTCATGCTTCTATCACTCGACCACGTTTCTACTGACCTTTTTTCTAATCGCTGGAGATCCACCAGTTCCTGGGGTCAAGACCTCCAGTCTTCAACTAATTTTCCATTTTTCTTCTACTCTTACCTTATCTCTCTAAGCACCTGAAAAATTTTAAAATAAAGACTACATAGAGATTTTGTTCAGAGTGGGCGCATCACACGCTGTTGGTTAGATCAACATAAAGTCTCTTCTTTTAACTCTGGAATTAAAGAGTCCTTATCTTAAGGGAAAAAAAAAAAAAAACACCCGACAACTTACAGTAACAGTGAGAATATGCAAGAAATTGTCTTTTCATCCATTTACAACTCATGAATGCACTTATGTAACAACCACAAAAAACAAAGCACAAAATAATTTTCTACAATAAAATGCTAATAAAGCACATTGCTACACATAAAACTATGTGTTCTGAATAAAAAAATCAACTAATTTTTATATACACAATAAATTATACAATTGAACAAGCTCTCCTTTTTCCACATAATTTTACTTGTTATTTTGCTCTTTTTTTTTTTTAACTAGAGAATAGATCACATAATCAGATAAACATGAATTTAAATACTAGCTGTTCCTCACATAATTAAAGGGCATTGGCAATTTACTTTATTTCTTTGATCCTTGAGTTCTGCACCCACAAGATATAGATAATACCCAGTTTACAGGATTGTTGTAAAGATTTTCAAACAGATATAAACCTTGAAGTTAGAAGCGTTCAAAACACTTATCCCGTTCTTTACCTGCCAACAACCCATGAAGTAAATATATTAATTCCATCCCTAATTTTGTGGTGTATGTGTGTATGGTAAAAATTATTCATATAACTACCTCAAATGTTGTTTATGTTTTCACATCTAGGTAAAGTTTTAAGATTCGAGTGATTAGATCGGATGGACTGCCTGAAGAACTATGAACAGAGGTTCATGACATTGTACAGGAGGCAGTGATCAAGAACATCCCTAAGAAAACAAAAGGCAAAAATGCAAAATGTTTGTCTGAGGAGGCCTTACAAATAGATGTGAAAAGAAGAGAAACTAAAGGCAAAGGAGAAAAGGAAAGATATATTCATTTGAATGCAGAGTTCCAAAGACTAGCAAGGAGAAATAAGAAAGCCTTCCTCAGCAATCAGTGCAAAGATATAAAGGAAACCAATAGAATGGGAAAGACTTGAGATCCCTTAAGGAAAAGAGATACCAAGGGAACTTTTCATACAAAGATGGGCACAATAAAGGACAGAAATGGTATGGACCTAACAGAAGCAGAAGATATTAACAGGTGGCAAGAATACACAGAAGAACTATACAAAAAAGACCTTAATGACCCAGATAATCATGATGGTGTGATTACTCACCAAGAGCTAGACATCCTGGAATGCCAAGTCAAGTGGGCCTTAGGAAGCATCACTACAAACAAAGCTAGTGGAGGTGATGGAATTCCAGCTTAGCTATTTCAAATCCTAAAAGACGATGCTATGAAAGTGCTGCACTCAATATGCCAGCAAATCTCGAAAACTCAGCAGTGGCCACAGGACTGGAAAAAGTCAGTTCTCATTCCAATCCCAAAGAAAGGCAAAGCCAAAGAATGCTCAAACTGCCATACAATTTTACTGATCTCACACACTAGCAAAGTAATGCTGAAAATTCTCCAAGCTAGGCTTCGACAGTACGGGAAACGTGAACTTCCAGATGATAAAGCTGGATTTAGAAAAGGCAGAGGACCAGAGATAAAATTGCCAACATTCATTGGACCATCAAAAAAGCAAAAGAATTCCAGAAAAACACAGACTTCTGCTTTGTTGATTATAACAAAGCCTTTGACTGTGTAGATCACAACAAATTCTGGGAAATTCTTCAAGAGATTGGAATACCAGACCACTTGAACTGTCTCCTGAGGAATCCGTATATAGGTCATGAAACAACAGTTAAAACTAGACATGGAACAACAGACTAGTTCCAAACCTGGAAAGGAGTATGTCAAGGCTGTATATTGTCACCCTGCTTATTTAACTTATATTCAGAGTACATCATGCAAAATGCAGGGCTGGATGAAGCACAAGCTGGAATCAAGATCACCAGGAGAAATCAAAAACCTCAGATACGTAGATGACACCTCCCTTATGGGGGACTTCCCTGGTGGCTCAGACGGTAAATCATCTGTCTACAATGAGGGAGATCTGGTTCGATCCCTGGGCTGGGAAAATCTCCTGGAGAAGGAAACGGCAATCCACTTCAGTACTATTGCCTGGAAAACCCCATGGACAGAGGAGCCTGGTAGGCTACAGTCCATGGGTTCGCAAAGAGTTGGACATGACTGAGCGACTTCACTTCACTTCCCTTATGGCAGAAAGCAAAGAAGAACTAATGAGCCTCTTGATGAAAGTGAGAGGAGAGTGATAAATCTAGCTTAAAACTCAATATTCAAAAAAAAAAAAAAAAAGATAATGCTATCTGGTCCCATTCAGTTCAGTTCAGTTCAGTTGTTCAGTCGGGTCCAACACTTTGTGACCCCATGAACTGCAGCACGCCAGGCCTCCCTGTCCATCACCAACTCCCAGAGTTGACTCAAACTCACGTCCATCAAGTTGGTGATGCCATCCAGCCATCTCATCCTCTGTGGTCCCCTTCTCCTCCCACCCCCAATCCCTCCCAGGAGGGAGTCTTTTCCAATGAGTCAACTCTTCGCATGAGGTGGCCAAAGTACTGGAGTTTCAGCTTTAGCTCATTCCTTCCAAGAAACACCCAGGACTGATCTCCTTTAGAATGGTCCCATTCAGTTCAGTTCAGTTCAGTTTAGTCACTCAGTCATGTCCGACACTTTGCGACCTCATGAATCGCAGCACGCCAGGCCTCCCTGTCCATCATCAACTCCCGGAGTTCACTCAGACTCACGTCCATCGAGTCAGTGATACCATCCAGCCATCTCATCCTCTGTCATCCCCTTCTCCTCCTGCCCCCAATCCCTCCCAGCATCTACTTCATGGCAAATAGATGGGAAAACAATGGAAACAGTGACAGATTTTATTTCGGGGGGGGGGCTCCAAAATCACTGCAAACTTTGACTGCAGCCATGAAATGTAATGTATGGATGTGATAGTTGGACTATAAAGAAAGCTGAGCACCGAAGAACTGGTGCTTTTGAACTGAAGTGTTGGAGAAGACTCTTGAGAGTCCCTTGGACAGCAAGGAGATCAAACCAGTCAATCCTAAAGGAAATCAGTCCTGATTATTCACTGGAAGGACCGATGCTGAAGCTGAAACTCCAATACTTTGGCCACCTGAGGTGAAGAACTGACTCCTTGGAAAAGACCTTGATGGTAGGAAAAATTGAATGCAAGAGAAGTGAACAACAGAGGATGAGACAGTTGGATGGCATCACCAACTCAATGGACATGAGTTTGAGCAACCCCAGGATTGGTGATGGACAGGGAAGACTGGCATGCTGCAGTCCATGGAGTCTCAAAGAGTCGGACACGAGTGAGCAACTGAACTGATATGAAAGTTTTAAGTGCTCAGGAAAAAGAAAAATAAGTCATTAAAAAAATTGTTATAAAGTAAAAATCATCGTTCTATGTCTGTTTCAGGAAATTTCAAATACTTGCTTTGGCACTAATCATAATTTGAAAGATGGTAATAATAAAAATTAAGAGTAGGTGCAGTAATTGATTAAGTAAATGATAATATTAATTCCATTTGCAATATTGACAAGGTAAACGAACAACTAAAATCAACATAATTGAGGCTGGGTTCAGAAGTAGTTGAAAGCACCAGATCCCAGGCAATATATCAATGACCAGTGACAGGGCCCTGGCCCTTCTGCTTTGCAGAAAAGAATTTCCAGAAAAACAGAAAGTAGTGAATCAAGTGAAGTGTTTATTAAAAGGAAAAGAGTACAATGCATGTGGATAAACACACAGGCAGAGTCAGGGGAGAGTACATTAATTGCTGAGTCGCGTCTTCATGGCACTTTGAAATACTTTTATGGGAATTTCTTTTGGGTTTCCTTTGGCCAATCATTTCAATTTGCCTCACTTACAGCCCATATTTGGTTTATCTCAGGATCCTTCCATCTGTGCCCACGCGTTCTTAGCCAAGATGGATCTTCTGGGTAGAACATCTCTAGACATTGCTCCCAACATTGGGCTGCAAGGAGCTTTCCTGCACATGTATGGTAGGGAAGGTCTCCTGACCTCTGGAACTAGAAATATGTGGTATGGGCAGGGTCAAGCCTCCTCGCTTAATTGTCCTGCTATTCTCTGTTTGGAGTTTCAGTCAATAGGGAATGAATCTCCAATTTTTGACCCTGAAGAGGCTCATCTGTTTCCTGCCTCAGTTCCACAACAATGTGAATGTCCTTAATGCCACTGAATTGTTCAAGAGAAAACATTCAAAATGATACCTTTTATACTATGTACATTTTGCCACAATAAAAAATTCAGAATAGAGGAGGCTACATTTCATTGACAAAACAGGCTGTTTTCTAACAGTTTAAAAAAATAATGATTAACTTTTTATAAAAGAAATCATTCCTTAAATGTGAGTCTTCTTTTTTATCTCTTTATCATTAAACTTTTCCCTTAGATTTCTTGTATTTTCCCATTCTAATCACAAATGAAGGCAACACCAAAGAATGTTCAAACTACCACACAACGGCACTCATCTCACATGCTAGCAAAGTAATGCTGAAAATTCTCCAAGATAGGCTTCAACAGTATGTGAACTGAGAACTTCCAGGTGTTCAAGTTGTATTTAGAAAAGGCAGATTAACCAGAGATCAAACTGCCAATATCTGCTGGATCATAGAAAAAAGCAAGAGAATTCCAGAAGAATATCTACTTCTGCTTCATTGACTACACTAAAGCCTTTGATGGTATGTATCCACAACAATCTGTGGAATATTCTTAAAGACATGGGGATACCAGACCACCTTACGTGCCTTCTGAGAAATCTGTATGCAGGTCAAGAGGCAACAGTTAGAACTGGACATGGAAAAACAGACTGCTTCAAGACAGGGAAAAGACTATGTCAAGGCTGTATATTGCCACCATGCTTATTTAACTTAAATGCAGAGTACATCATGTGAAATACTGGGCTGGATGAAGCACAAGCTGGAATCAAGATTGGCAGGAGAAAATATCAATAACCTCAGATATGCAGATGACACCACCCTTATTGTCATAAAGTGAAGAGGAACTAAAGACTCTCTTGATGAAACTGAAAGAGGAGAATGAAATAGCTGGTTTAAAACTCAACATTCAAAACACGAAGATCATGGCATTGGTCCCATCACTTCATGGGAAATAGATGGGAAAATGATGGAAATGGTGGCAGGCTTTATTTTCTTGGGCACCAAGATCACTACAGATGGTGACTGCAGCCATGAAATTAAAAGATGCTTACTCCTTGGAAGAAAAGTTATGACAAAACTAAACAGTATATTAAAAAGCAGAGACATTACTTTGCTGACAAAGTCCATATAGTCAAAGGTATGGTTTTTCCAGTAGGCATGTATGTATGTGAGACTTGGACCATAAAGAAAGCTGAGCACTGAAGAATTGATGCTTTTGAACTGTAATGTTGGAGAAGACTCTTGAGAGACCCTTGGACTGCAAAGAGATCCAACCAGTCCTAAAGGAAATAAATTCTGAATATCCACTGGAAGAACTGGTGCTGAAGCTAAAACTCCAATACTTTGACCATCTGATGGGAAGAAATGACTCATTGGAAAAGATCCTGATGCTGGGAAAGCATGGAAGCAGGAAAAGAAGGGGATGACAGACAATGAGACGGTTGGATGGCATCACCAACTCGATGGACGTTAAGTTTGAGCAAGCTCCGAGAGTTGGTGATAGACAGGGAATCCTGACATGCTACAGTTCATAGGATGGCAGAGGCGACATGACTGAGCCACTGAACTGAACTGAACTGATTTTCCCATATTCCTTTAAAATGTTAAATCCAGGATAGATGTCATAACAGAGAAAAACAGAAGAAAAATATATAGCCTATGAAGTAAAATACAACTGCCACAAAACAATCTAACAAACTTAAAGAAAAAAAGAAAGAAAACTGAAATCATACAGGACTATGTTCTCTAACCATAATGGAAGCAAATTAGAAATCCTTAACAAGAAGACAAAATGAAACTCTCCAAACACAAGGAATTAGAAAATGCTTTTCTAAGTAATCTTTAAGTATAAAATGCAGGATCAAATGTAAGTAATAAAGTACATTGACTTGAAAGAAAATTGCTGCTGCTGCTGCTGCTGCTGCTAAGTTGCTTCAGTCGTGTCCGACTCTGTGCAACCCCATAGACGGCAACCCACCAGGCTCCCCGGTCCCTGGGATTCTCCAGGCAAGAACACTGGAGTGGGTTGCCATTTTCTTCTCCAATGCATGAAAGTGAAAAGTGAAAGTGAAGTCACGACCCCATGGACTGCAGCCAACCAGGCTCCTCCGTCCATGGGATTTTCCAGGCAAGAGTACTGGAGTGGGGTGCCATTGCCTTCTCCATGAAAGAAAATTGAGGTATATCAAAATATATGAGAAACACAACTAAAGTGGGGGCTGAGGGGAAAACTTATACCATTAATTATTAATACTAGAAAATAGGAAAGTTCTCAAAGGGAAAAAAACTAAATCTTTACCTCAAGAAAATAGAAAAATAAGAGTTAAACCAATTCAAATCAAGAAAACAGGAAGGAAATATTAAAGAGCAGAAACCAATACAACAGCATATAAGAAAGCAGTACATAAAATCAGTGAAAAAAAAATTGGCCTATAAAAAATTAATAAAATTGATAAATCTCTAGCAAAATTGAAAAAGTTATATAAAAGAAGACAAAAATCATTATTATTTGCAATGAAACAGGGGATACCACTGCAGATCTTGTAGCCATTTCAAGTACATATAGAATATTGTAAACAACTGTACACTCATAAAGTCAACAACTTAGAGGAAATCAATCAGTTCCTCAAGACTACAACATCCAAAATTTAACAAAGATGAAACAGAAAACCAGGATAGTTTCTACAACCATCAACAAAACTTAATTTGCAATTTAAAAGCTCTTAGGGAAAAATTTTCAGGTTCAGATGGTTTTACTACAAAATTCCACTAAATATTCAAAGAACGATTAATATCAACTTTACGAAATGTCATTCAGAATACTAAAGAAGAGAAAACACAACTCATTTTATGAGGTTTGCATTACTCTACTACCAAAACCAGAAAGAAGTGCAAATAAAGAAAACTACAGAATAGTATCTACCATGAACGTACATATATCACTCCTCCAGAAATATTATCAAAGAGAATCCAGCAATGTACAAAAAGACTAAATGGGGTTTATCTTTTAGGTATGCAAGTCTGCTTCAATATTTAAAAATCAATCAATGTAATCCCCATATTAACAGGCTGATAAAGCAAAACTATATGACCATAATGCAGAAAAGGTATTCAACAAAACCTAACATAAAACCTCAGCAAACGAGGAATGGAAGACAATGTTCTAAACTTGATTTTAAAAAAAGAAAACTACACAAAACTTATTGCTAACATAATTTTTAATGATCAAAGAATAATTATGTTACTCATAAGACTCAGTTCAGTTCAGTCACTCAGTCATGTCCGATTCTTTGCGACCCCATGAATCGCAGCACGCCAGGCCTCTCTGTCCATCACCAACTCCTGGAGTTCACTCAGACTCACATCCATCGAGTCAGTGATGCCATCCAGCCATCTCATCCTCTGTCGTCCCCTTCTCCCCCTGCCCCCAATCCCTCCCAGGATCAGAGTCTTTTCCAATCAGTCAACTCTTCGCATGAGGTATCCAAAGTACTGGAGTTTCAGCTTTAGCATCATTCCTTCCAAAGAAATCCCAGGGCTGATCTCCTTCAGAATGGACTGGTTGGATCTCCTTGCAGTTCAAGGGACTCTCAAGAGTCTTCTCCAACACCACAGTTCAAAAGCATCAGTTCTTCGGCATTCAGCTTTCTTCACAGTCCAACTCTCACATCCATACATGACCACAGGAAAAACCACAGCCTTGACTAGATGGACCTTAGTCGGCAAAGTAATGTCTCTGCCTCATAAGACTACTGACATGGAAAATATTTCTGTCTTGTTTAACAGAGTACCAGAAATTCCAGACATTACTGATGTAAGAGAAATAAAGCAAAAGAAATAAATAAAAAGGCAAGCACTCTGAAAAGACAGAAATGAAACTGTTCCTGCTTTGCATGGCATGACTGTCTGTGGGCTTTCTAAGTGGCGCTAGTGGTAAAGAATGTGCCTGCCAATGCAGAAGACATAAGAGGTGTGGGCTCAATCATGGGTCGGGAAGATCCCCTGGAGTAGGAAGTGGCAACCCACTCCAGTATTCTTGCATGGAGAATCCCATGGACAGAGAAGCCTGGAGGGCTACAGTCTGTAGCGTCACAAAGAGTGGGACACAACTGAAGCGACTTAGCACACAGCACAGCACTTAATTGTTTTCATCTAACATTCCAAAGAATGTACAGAAAACAAAAGTCCTAGAATGAAAATGTAAGTTAGCAATACTTTAGGATACAAGATCAACATACACAACTTTGTCACACATATATTGCTGGTAGGAATGTAAAATGATACAACCGCTATGAAAGTATGTATTTTCTTATAAAATATGCATCAACACTACTTCCCAGATATTGCACTCTTAACCTTTTACCTTGGATAAATTATAATCATGTTATATCTATACATAAACTTGCACATAAATGTTCATACACCTACATTCATAATAACCAAGATTGGAAATAGCTTGAGTATACTTCAATAGTAAATAGTTACACGCTCTGCAGTACATCCACAACAGGAACTACTAGTCAACAGTAAAAAAGAAAACACTATTTGTACTCCCAACAACTTGAATGAATCTCCAGGGAATTAGTAAAAATTGCCAAGTAAAAACAGGCAATCCCAAAAGGTTCCATACTACATATTAGGATAATTAAATTTATATCACATTCTTAAAGTAGGAAAACTATAGAAATGGAGAACTCATGAGGAATTGATTGGGGTAAGAGAGAAGGGGAGACAGAGAGGGAAGTAAGTATGACTATTAAAGGACACAGGGCCTTTGCGGCTGATGGGAATGTTCTGCACTTTGAATGCAAGGATGTCAACATCCAGGTGGAGACACTGCACTACAGTTTTCCAATTGGCTAAAATTGGGATAACTGAATATGTGATACCTGGGATCTCTCTGTATTATTCTTACAAATACATATGTGTCTATATCTCAAACTTGAAAGTTTAATTAGAAAATTAAAATTTGTTTCCAGATTTCTAACATAAAAAATAGTGCTATTTTCAGCCAAGTAAAATAAAATTTCAGTTAGCATAGATCCAAGTAATGCTCCAGAGCAAAGGATATATTGTCCATCTGAAACAGACTGCCAGGTATTTTTCCAGCAAAGATGCTTTTATTTGGGATCAGCAGGGAACTGTAATTCAGTGTCTGCAACCATGGCAAGCCACATGCAAGTTTTTCATGGCAAGGGAAGGAGAACACTTTTATAGAGACGAAAAGGAAGTTCGGAGAGCTATAGTAAATAGAGTCCACAGCTTTTCATGAGCTTAGTCTTTGCCAGTGTCAACTTTTATTTTTTATTTTTTTTTTTTTCAGGTTTACTTTTTTTTTTTTTTTAATTTTTTTTTTATTTTTTTTAAATTTTAAAATCTTTAATTCTTACATGCGTTCCCAAATGCACAACATGAAATCTGTGAGTTAAGTTTTACCTAGTGAAAAATGAGTATTTCAGTGCAGGAGACAGCACTTCAGATAGCTCTAAGAAACTGCTCCAAAGAAGTGGGAGGAAGGTCAGTTTATATGTGATTTTGGTGAAGGGGTAAATATGTAATCAAGTATGGATTTTCCCAGAAGGTTTCTGCTAGTCTTGTCAATTTTCCTATGTGGAGCAACAGTAATGAGCAATATTCATCACCATGAAGGATTTTAGTGCTTTTCTAGACATGAGGAGGTAAAGAATCGGGCTCATAAAATCAGTTCCTGCTAATATCTATCTGAAGACCTGTTCTGCCAGTCCCTCCCCCACCGCACAGAGTGCCACACAGAAGTGTCTATTAAATACTTCTACCAAAAGTCATATGCAAATTGTTAAAAACAATACCAGGTATAGTATCCCAAATGGAAATAATCCAAATGTTCCTCAATAGTAATAGCATAACTAAATAGTGGTATACTCAAATAATAGAGCACTATACATCAATGAGAATAAACAACTCTTGCCATTCTCAATAGTATAGATTAAATGAACAAACATACTATTGAACTAAAGAAAGATAGTCACCAAAAGATGCTCACAGTATGATTCCATTTACATAAACTAGGAAGAGAGGAGAAAGTTATAAACAGTGTTAGCAGTGTGGGTAGTGCCTATCTAGAGAAAAGCAGTGTCTGGGAGCAGGATAAGGACACTTCATGAAGAGTGACAATGTTCTAGTGCTCAATCTGGATACTAGAGGATATTCACTTTGTGAAAATTTATTCAAAGGTACACATTTTTTTACGCATGTTATATGACAATAGAGGGCTTCCCTGATAGTTCAGTTGATAAAGAATCCGCCTGAAATGCAGGAGACCCTGGTTCAGTTCCTGGGTCAGGAAGTTCTGCTAGAGAAGGAACAGGCTCCCCACTCTAGTATTCTTGGACTTCCCTTGTAGTTCAGCTGATGACAATAAGAAATGTACTTGAAACTTAAATGCTAAATTCTGCTCTATAGTTACTAAGTATACAGCTCACATTCTTTCCATTTTTCTATAAATTTCTGTATGTAGAAAAATAAAGGGACTGATAATGGTAGAGTGGCAAAAATTCAAATCACTGAGGACAATATCCATAGAAACAATAATGAAATAGTTTTCAGGAAATATCAAAACAAGAATTGAAACAAAATATTAACACTTTAATGATACCTTTTGAATGCCTTCCTTACTAGAATTTTATTACACCATTAAATAGAACATCACCATATCAATGTAGATTTATCCCTTTTTATCCACTGAGACGTTCAGCTAGTTGTGTGTACATCATCAGCTTTCCCTTATTCCATTTTGCTTCTTTTAAGCTCTCCTTTAGGGTATTGCTTTGCTCTTTTCCCCTTGCATTGTTGAAAAAAAAAAATATTGCTATAAAATTGTACTGTTACTAAAACTGATCTTTTTAAGAAAGCTATACTATTAATACTTATTTCATCTGTAAATGCAATGGGTATAGCTTAAGCTCTTTATCCAGGTCATGGGCAAAGATCTTAGACAATGTTTGCCTCAGGATATATTTCCTGCAGTGATCAGTAACTGGAGAAGCCCAGCTATGGACCACAAGTCAGTTCTTTTGGCTATAATCCTTTCCACATGGCATTCACATAAGAAATCATTTTTCACAGGCAGCAACTATTTGCCCAAACTAGTGTAATTTAGGGTTCTCTGTTACAGGTTCACTTAAGTCCTTGTTTGAGATTAAAAAAAACCTCCTGCTTTCAGAGGCCCTCAGGCAAGGTGGGTCTGACAGCCACTGTTGTTTTCCTAACAGTACTCAACTCCTCTCCTTCTTTTGAAGCTATAACTCATTGTGCCCAGGGAGTACAGTATTTTTATCTGCCCTCTCTTTCTGACTCTCTTCTATTTGGCTGAGTTACACAGTTGGTGGCATGTCACATTAGGTGTCTGAAGAGTATTAGTATTATTTTGAGCCATTTCCATCCTTCAGAGGCAGGTTTAACTGAGATTCATTGTGAAATGTTATAGGAGCAGACTGGTGCTAAGAAAAGATAATACTTTACTGTGTAGCTGCCTTCTTCATTGTGTATTAGACATTTGTAAGATTTAACTTCTTCTGCAAAAGAGACTTCTAGGAAAGAAACCATCATTCCGTAGGAATTTAACTTATACAACCATCATCTCCAATGTGTGTGAAAGAAGAAACTCTGAAATGGCCTAGTCTCAGAGACCAACTAGGCCATGCATACTTAAACACCAATGGAAAGGAAGTCCTTTTGCTTTGTCAGCTACAGTCAAATCCATGTGTGATGACGCAGTCTGGTTCCAAAGAAAATATGGTACTTGAGCCTTGATGAGCACTTAAAATGCACACAGCACTACTTTTTAAAACTCTGTCTGCACTGCCTCAATTAACCCTGTGATAAAACTGTGAATTATAAAATCTAGCCTAAAGATCCATCCTAGAGATTTGAAAAACAAAGCACAACGTTTAGTCTCATGCCTCAAAATATTCCAAACATACAACGTGTCATGTAGAAACTAGGATTCCTGCGCCGGCTCTAAAATCTGAGTGCTTGGGTTGGAGGTGCCTCTGGATGATGAAGGACACATGAAGCTTAGCGAAGTCCACTGGAGTCAAAGTGAAAGTGAAAGTGAAGTCGCTCAGTCCTGTCCGACTCTTTGCGACCCCATGGACTGTAGCCTACCAGGCTCCTCCCTCCATGGGATTCTCCAGGCAAGAGTACTGGAGTGGGGTGCCATTTCCTTCTCCAACTAGAGTCAAGTGAGCCCCTAATTCAGTATGACCAGTGTCCTTATAAGGAAGACATACATGTGAGAACAGATGCTCCTGTTCTCCTGTGCTCCTGAAATCCTAATGAGATGCTAGGAAAGCCCTCCCTATCTGTTATTTTTCTCAGGCTGCATAAGAAATGCATCACAAACTAGATGTTCAGCAACTTGCCCAAGAGCCCAGCATTAGTCTGCAAAGCCTGGATGAAAACCCAAGTGGTCTGAATCCAAAGCCTTATGTAATAGTTTCCTGTAACTGTTGTAACAAATTATCACAGATTGGGTGGCTTAAAATCATAGTTTTGAAAGCTGGAAGTTTGAAGTCAAGATGTCAGCAGAGCCATGACACTAGACACCTGTAGGGACCTCCTTGCTTGCCTCTTCCTAGCTTCTGCTAGCTTTCCATCGATCTTTGACATCCCTTTGCTTGCAGTAGTGTAAGTCCAATATTTATCTTTGTCATCACAGGGCATTTTCTCTCTGTAAATCTGCTACCACAAGGCTGTCTTCTTTATAAGGACACTGGTCATACTGAATTAGGGGCCTACTTTACTCCAGTGGACCTCATCTGAATTGAACTAGTTTCATCTGCAAAAAAAAAAAAAAAACCCTATGTCTAAATAAGATCACATTCTGAGGTATTGGGGGTGACCACATACCTTTTGAGGGGAGAGGGTATACAGTTCAACATCTAAGTCCTCTCCTTTATGCTCTCTTAACCCTGAATTTTAAAATCTTTTAAGGTATATCACTTTCTACCTTATTACCACATATCTATTCACATGTATTACCTACCTATTAGAGTACGGGATGTCAGCATCTACTACATCTTACATTTTATTACCCTTTGCCTACTTTTTCAGTAGTTTATCATAGCAACTTGTGCAAGCAGTACATTTTTGAATGAGCAGATGTATGTACTTTGATGTATGCCTGTATTAGGTATATATTGCTGCATAACAAATTACTCTCAAACTTAGCAACTTAGGATAACACATTTATTGTTTCAGTTTCTCTGGATAGGGAATCCAAATGAGCTCATATTAGGTTATATCATTCTTTCAGTATGACTTTATTTTGCACTTACTATGGTAACTAACTATAAATATGAGCCTCAGTAAATTGATTAGGATTTAAAGAGAGCTAAAATAGTGATTTATATGGTGGCAGTGTAAAGAGCACTCTATAGTCTCAAGTTTATATAGATGCCATTTAGTCAGCAATTCTTATCAGAAAAGCATTGCACAAGGCACTATGGAAATGCCAAATAAATAAAGCATTGTTCTTATAGGATTTAACATTCTCACAGTAAAAAGCAGCATCTGAAAAGTAAAGAAAAAACTAAAATAACAAACAGCAAATAAATGTTATATTGAAGGTACCAAGATCATGTACTAACTTTTCTAGTTCAGTTGGTCCAATAGGTCTTCTATTCAAAACAATAGTTTTTAAATGTAGAAGACAAAATATTTAAATTCCTGAACAACAAAGACTCTTGAATAGCTATAACTACCAGGTCAAGTCTAAATGCTTGTGTCATTTCAATTGTTATTTCAAATTAGTGTTATATTACAGATGCTTTATAATAAGGAAAACTGAAATCCCTATTTTTTTATATAGGATATCATATACCATTCTCTGTATATGCATACATTTATATTCTTACTGAAAGCTGCTCAAATAAACAGCTTTATATTGACAAACAGAAGGAAAACTTTATATTCCTGATACTTTAAACCTTGTCTAACCTTAACCCTTTTAATTATGCCTCCTTACTTTTCTAATTTGGAGAGTAGAATTATGCAAACAAGTTCTAGATTTCCCAGTGTGTGGTTATTCCACATATTATTTGAACACCCAAATATCATACTTAAGAGGAGACAGGATGGATGTAATCATATCCTTCATATATCATATAGCCTACTGAATAAATTCGATAAACAATAAAAAAAAATCAAAAAACAATGAGAAAGAAGGACAGTGAATGAGCAAAATACTGGCAAAAAGTGATGGGCCTAGCAAAGACAATCAAGTGGTGCCACAGAGGTAAGGAATTGGACAGGGAATTTGAGTGGAGGTGGATAATACTTCAGAACCATCTATCATTTAGTCTGAAACATGATGACTAAGAAAAGCACAGTCATGTCAAGACAGTCTCAAATATCCTTCGACTTTGAGTCTAAAGACACAGAGTTTGTAAGTTGAGGAACTCAATGACATCAACAGAATGTGTGGCAAATAGATGGGAAACAGTGGAAACAGTGGAAACAGTGAGATACCTTATTTTGGGGGGCTCCAAAATCACTGCAGATGGTGACTGCAGCCATGAAATTAAAATACACTTACTCCTTGGAAGGAAAGTTATGATCAACCTAGAGAGCATATTAAAAAGCAGAGACATTACTTTGTCAACAAAGGTCCATCTAGTAAAGGCTATGGTTTTTCCAGTGGTCATGTATGGATATGAGAGTTAGACTATAAAGAAAGCTGAGCACCAATGAATTGATGCTTTTGAACTGTGGTGTTGGAGAAGAGTCTTGAGAGTCCCTTGGACTGCAAGGAGATCCAACCAGTCCATCTTAAAGGAAATCAGTCCTGGGTGTTCATTGGATGAACAATGAACTGATGTTAAAGCTGAAACTCTAATACTTTGGCTACCTGACGCGAAGAGCTGACTCATTGGAAAAGACCCTGATGCTGGGAAAGATTGAGGGCAGGAGGAGAAGGGGACGACAGAGATTGAGATGGTTGGATGGCATCACCAACTCAATGGACCTGGATTTTGGTGGACTCTGGGAGTTGGTGATGGACTGGGAGGCCTGCCATGCTGCGTTTCACGGGGTTGCAAAGAGTCGGACATGACTAAGTGACTGAACTGAACTGAACTGAACTGATGAAGAATAGGGATAAATGAGTTTACCACCTACACAGGAATTCCAGTTAAATGTTACTTGATACCATCCAGTGAGATTTTCCTCCTAGTGAAAATCCAGTGAGATTTTTCTCCTGGTGTTATGTTTAGGGGAGGAAACACTGTATCATATAAATCATGCAGTGGACAGCCTAAACAAGATGCTGAAGAAAGCTCATAACTTTTTCAGTTATGAAAACGTTATCATTCTTTTGATCTAATGATCATGAATGTCATTCGACAGTGCTGTTAGGCAATAGCTAATGTTTATTGAGCTGCTACTTTGTTCCAGATACCAATCTAAGCATATAAGTGCTCTTAATTCTAAAGATTTATCCAATGAAGTAAATACTATTGCAATCCCTAGTTTATAAATGAGAAATCTGAGGTGTAGATAGGTCAAAACCTTACCTAGTGTCACATAATGTCACTATAAACTATAGTGATGAGTACTGTTTGAAATCATTATATGCACTATTAGTAATATGCTTCGGAAAAGGCAATGGCACCCCACCCCAGTACTCCTGCCTGGAAAATCCCATGGATGGAGGAGCCTGGTAGGCTGCAGTCCATGGGGTCGCTGAGGGTCGGACACAACTGAGCGACTTCACTTTCACTTTTCATTTTCATGCATTGGAGAAGGAAATGGCAACCCACTCCAGTGTTCTTGCCTGCAGAATCCTAGGGATGGGGGAGCCTGGTGGGCTGCCATCTACGGGGTTGCACAGAGTCGGACATGAGTGAAGTGACTTAGCAGCAGCAGTAATATGCTTTGAAAAATAGAATATGGTAAGATTCCTAATATGTAGATGCTCATATTTATGACTTGTACCGAGTTGAACTAAAACATAAACATCACATTGAAATATGATAAGATTATACAAAAAGAAAACAGAATTGAGGGGAAAAAAGTAACTAATTGCATAAGTCTTATTGACACAGAATAGGAACCCATAACATCTGAGTTTGGGTAATCCTACATTTTCTTTCCCTGATCCTGACTTCATGTTTTCTTGTTTATTGTAAGATAAATGTATGGAAAAATTATTATAAGTTCGCCAAGTGTTGTCATATTAAAAAGCAAAAATGAACAAAACAATTCTAAATAGATTGTCCAAGATCTATAAGGAAGATATAGCTAATGAAAGAGTAATGTATGGCAAATTTGACTTTCCTTATTTATCCAAATAAAAACCAGGACTAAAAAATTTGTTGACTAATATTCTAATAATAGATCCCTTTTAGTTATCTATTTTATATATAGTAGCATGTATATGGAGAAGGCAATGGCACCCCACTCCAGCACTCTTGCCTGGAAAATCCCATGGACGGAGGAGCCTGGTAGGCTGCAGTCCATGGGGTCGCTAAGAGTCGGGCACTACTGAACAACTTCACTTTCGCATTGGAGAAGGAAATGGCAACCCTCTCCAGTGTTCTTGCCTGGAGAATCCCAGGGGCAGGGGAGCCTAGTGGGCTGCCGTCTGTGGGGTCGCACAGAGTCGGACATGACTGAAGCAACTCAGCAGCAGCAGCAGCAGCAGCAGGTATATGTTAATCCCAGTCCAATTTATCACTGAGCTCCAAGGAAAGCCCAAGAATTCTGGAGTGGGTAGCCTATCCCTTCTCCAGTGGATCTTTCCAACCTAAGAAATGAATCAGGGTTTCCTGCATTGCAGGTGGATTCTTTACCAACTGAGCTATGAGGAAAACCCACAGACACTAACACAACATTGTTAATCAACTATACTCCAAACAAAACTTTAAAAAAATATACTCTAATAATAGAATGGGCTTCCCTGGTGGTGCAGAGGTTAAAGCCTCTGCCTGCAATGTGGGAGACCTGGGTTCAATCCCTGGGTCGGGAAGAAATAACTCAGTCAATCGTAAATTCTTCAGTTCAGTTCAGTTCAGTTCAGTTGCTCAGTCATGTCTGACTCTTTGCGACCCTATGAATCAGCAAGCCAGGCCACCCATCACCAACTCCAGGAGTTCACTCAGACTCACGTCCATCGAGTCAGTGATGCCATCCAGCCATCTCATCCTCTGTTGTCCCCTTCTCCTCCTGCCCCCAATCCCTCCCAGCATCAGACTCTTTTCCAATGAGTCAACTCTTCGCATGAGGTGGCCAAAGTACTGGAGTTTCAGCTTTAGCATCATTCCCTCCAAAGAAATGCCAGGGCTGATCTCCTTCAGAATGGACTGGTTGGATCTCCTTGCAGTCCAAGGGACTCTCAAGAGTCTTCTCCAACACCACAGTTCAAAAGCATCAATTCTTCAGTGCTCAGCTTTCTTCACAGTCTAACTCTCACATCCATACATGACCACTGGAAAAACCATAGCCTTGACTAGACGGACCTTTGTTGGCAAAGTAATGTCTCTGCTTTTCAATATGCTATCTAGGTTGGTCATAACTTTTCTTCCAAGGAGTAAGCGTCTTTTAATTTCATGGCTGCAGTCACCAATGATCTCTAAAGAAAATTATTATTTTGATAATCATGTTATCAGGTATTATTTATATGCTTACTTAAATAATAAACACAAAGAAAGAAGACAACATTTTAATGTTTTATAATAAACTCATATTCTGTTCCATTGACTTACATATATATTTATTTAAAATATATATATGTACATATCTACTCACACAGATATACACATATATGTCCATATAATATGGATAATTTTACCTCAGTTTTTCAATGAAAACATTTTTAAAAATGGATTCTATAAATGAAAATGCATTTAGAATCATAATATTTATAAATATGTAGATACATAATTTACTATTTTTAAAAATAACAAAAATGCTCCCAAAGTGAAATAGTTTCCACTAGATGACTTTAGAAAAGAACCATTAAAAAGATGAGTTTAATTATGAAAGTGGATAATTGAACCATGAGTACATTCAAACATTTTAGAGATTCTGAAACAGAGATTTTTGTTGTTGATTTTGATTTTTTGCTCCATGGAAATAAATGAAGACCAACTAAATGAGAAACACAAAGGCTATTTATTCAGAGCTTGCTTTAGCAAGGAAGTCAGACACTTGGGTGTGTGTGTGTCTGCATGCATGTGTGTTTACCGGGGGAAGAAGGAAGCCTTTAGGTATACCCTGATCAGAGACTCGGTAGGCAGAAGTTGTAGGTCCACTATGTGTACCTACATAGTGTACACATAGGGCATCCTGTGTGGTTAATGAAGGGACACACATTCGGCTTTTCCTGGTTTGTCCTAACTTGGAAGCAGGGACAAAAATTAAAGATGTCAGTTATTAATCAAGTCCTGGACATTTTGGGCTAAATGCTATGAACGTTATCATTTAGTTCCCTGGACTGTTACAAAAGATGTTGTTCAGTCACTAAGTCATATCCGACTCTTTGTGACCCTATGGACTCCAGCATGCCAGGCAACTCTGTCCTTCACTATCTCCTGAAGTTTGTTCGAATTCATGTCCATTGAGTCGATGAGTCTATCTAACAATCTTATCCTCTGCCACCCCCTTTTCCTTTTGACTTCAATCTTCTCCAGCATGAAGTTCTTTTCCAATGAGTTGGCTCTTTGCATCAGGTGGCCAAAGTATTGGAGCTTCAGCTTCAGCATCAGTCTTTCCAATGAATATTCAGGACTGATTTCCTTTACGATTGACTGGTTTGATCTCCTTGCAGTCCAAGGGACTCAAGAATCTTCTCCAGTACCACAATCCAAAAGCATCAGTTCTTCAGCTCTCAGCTTTCTTTATGGCCCAACTCTCACATGCATACATAACTAGTGGAAAAACCATGGTTTTGACTATACAAAACTTTGTCAATGAAGTGATGTCTCTGCTTTTTAATACACTGTCTACGATTGTCATAGCTTTTCTTCCAAGGAGCAAGCATCTTTTAATTTCATGAGTGCAGTCACCATCAGCAGTGATTTTGATGCCCAAGAAAATAAAATCTGTCACTGTTTCCACTTTTGTCTCCTTTTATATGTCATGTGTGATGGGACTGGATGCTATGATCTTAGTGGTTTTTAATATTGAATTTCAAGCCAGCTTTTTCACTCTCCTCTTTCACCCTCATCAAGATGTTCTTTAGTTCCTCAACAAGAGGCTCTTAGTTCTTTAGTCAACTAAAGATCACAATCTGATTTCCTACAAGTCTAACTTACAGCAGGCTGATGTCCTGCGCTGTGTAGTGTATGGGAGGTTAACTTCCTAGGCAGGTTTTTGCAGGTTATGGGTCAGTGTTCTATTTTTATATATGGTTCTACCATTTCCCATTTATATAATTAATTTCTCAGCTCCTTGGCTAGTTTTCTCTATCGAATTAAGTTCTCTCCAATTAAAAATGAGAAAAGTATAAAAGGTTGCAAATGCTGGTACTTGAAACTTAAAAGTAGCTTTCTGGTGTGTGTGCCTGTGTGTGTATACGTGGGTGCAGCTGTCAGTATCTATAACAAATCCTGGTAATGTTGACAAGTTTTCTCTTTTCAGTCTAGAAAATACAATCTTCTTACATATAAATATAGGGAGCTTTTTGGCAACAGAAGAGCTTACAATGGTAGGATAATATTGGACTGTGTTTCTCTTGATAAAAGAACAGTTTAGAGCCTTTCTTTTCTTTCTTTTGCCATTTTTCTAAGTTTGCAGATTATAAGAGTACAAAAGGGGAAGCGGCCAAAAAAAAAAAAAAAAAGGAAGGAAACATAATTGGATTTAACTTGCCCACTGAATTGGAAGATATTTTATTCCCAGAGGCTCTCTGAAGAGTTGTAAAATTCCAGGCTTTATGAGTCTTGATTGCTATAATTAACATATGTGAAGTATTTCAAGTGTCTTCAGAATCAAGTACATCTACTGAAAACTACATTCAAGCAGCATTTAAATAGAGGGAAGACTGCACCATAGCTTAAAGCTCTCCATAAATGCCTGGCTATTATCAAGGTCACAAGTTGATGCATAAAAGTTAACCTGGACCTAATTTTTTATTAAATGTAGGAACTTAACTGTGGGAGGAGGGGAAGTATATATTCTATTAAAGCTATTTCATTCCTACTCTCAGGACAGCAGGAAATATATATATATATGTATATATATATATGTATGTATATATATATAATGCAAAAATCATTCTTAATAAAAACATGAAAGAAAATGCATCATTCAAAAAGGATGTTATCGCCTCTCCAGTAAATTCAGAATTTGATCTTTAGAGTCTTTCATCAATATGTGGACTAGATCTGGGTGAAATTTACCTTATAAGAGCAAACAGATATACTGAGGAGATTATATTGATTTAGGAGTCAAAAGGCCTGAATTCTAGTGGTCTTTTCACACCATCTAGGTAACCTGTTTCTCTTTCTGTGAATAAAGTACATTTGAGAATTTTATACATTCTGAAGACTTCTGGTTGTTTATATGCTTGCTGCTGATGCTGCTGCTAAGTCACTTCAGTCTTGTCCAACTCTGTGCGACCCTATAGATGACAGCCCACCAGGCTCATCCCTGGGATTCTCCAGGCAAGAACACTGGAGTGGGTTGCCATTTTCTTCTCCAATGCATGAAAGTAAAAAGTGAAAGTGAAGTCACTCAGTCGTGTCTGACTCTTCGCGATCCCATGGACTGCAGCTTACCAGGCTCCTCTGCCCATGGGATTTTCCAGGCAAGAGTACTGGAGTGGGTTGCCATTGCCGTCTCTGATATATATGCTTAAAACGATTTTAATCTTAAAGATTTTTAATCTTAATATCATCAAGAGTTTTTCTACTACCAAAATCATGATTCTGTAGTCTCACCTCTACTCCGTTTTTCTATTTAGCCATGTTGATAAGAACTGAACAAGCAAAGAAAAATAATGCAAAATACATGTTTTCTTCCTAAGTTAATACTCTAGTTATAAATATCTTATTACTCTACAGTCATCCCTCAGAATCCACTGAAGATTAGTTCCAGAAGCCTCCACCTTGTATAACAAAACCCACAGATGTCCGTGTCCTATATAAAATTGCATAGTACAATGAACAGTCGGTAAAGAATCTGCCTGCAATGTAGTAGACTTGGATTCAATTCCTGGGTCAGGAGAAGGAAATGCAACCCACTCCAGTACTCTCGCCTGGAGAATCCCATGGACAGAGGAGCCTGGTGGGCTACAGTCCATGCGGTTGCAAGAGTCGGACACGACTGAGTGACTTTCACTTTCACTTCACTTTTCATGTCAGCAAATTCAACCTACCATGTACTGAAATTTAGATCTACAGTTGACTGAATCCACTGATCAAAAGCCCATAAATCCAGAGGATTGACTGTATATTTGTTTAAAAAAAATCTGTTAGGTAGTTAGAATAGAAAAAAAGGAGTCCAAAATAGTGGTGGCTAAAAGGCAATGAAGGGAAAAGCCCATGAAAATAGAACAAAGGAAGGTCTGAGGACCAGAGTGAGGACCTCAGGTAAAACAATCAGCCCTCCTGGCTAACCCAATTTACACAGAGCAGGCTCAGGAGGAGGAGGAGAAAAAAAAAAAAAAAATAAAAATAAGAGCCAAAATTGAGGTGGGTGGCTCTCTTGTCTTTTGGCTCAACCTACCCTCACGCCTTGAGGATGTATTCTCCTTTGTTTTCTAAATAAAACTTAGCTATAACACTGGTCCACCCATAGCTTCAATTTTTTGCTGCAGCAAGACAGAACCGAGGAAATTACACACTCCCCGACATATATGGTGCTGTTTCTCAGATTTAACTGGCTGAAACAACCTTGGTTCCGCTACCACCACGAGGCAGACATCAAACACAGCAGAGGCCCAACTCGGCGAAAGCTCCCAAAGATAATAACCTAGCACAGTGGAAGTGACAAGAAGACCAGCGTGCTGGAAACTGGGGCAGCAAAAACAAACTCAGAAAAAAATGCATGCGGCTCAGTCTCAGATTCCATGAGACCTCTGGTTGGGATAGGAAGTCCTCACTCCTACGGCTGGAAGGACATATGGCTAACAAAATGTTAATTCCTTTACAATCTCTCGTTTGTTTCTTCGAAACCCATGCAAACAGGCAAGCAGCAATGGGTGCCCCAGGGTGTCCCAAAGCCTCCACTATCTGTAGTGCCCTAGTAGCTGTTGCCCAAGCGAGTGGGGGTTCTTATGTCCTTAATCTTTTTTGTCCAAGGATCAGGCCAATGAAAAGTGTGAGCACAGGTCAGGTATTTAGCAGATCTTCTGGCAGGTTATGAAAGGGATTCCTTTGCACGTTTTCCCCACTGCTTTTTCCTCCTGCCCTTCAGCTTCTCACTCCATCTATGCTACTGCTTGCTAAGTATTGGGCAGGTCATCATCTTTCACTTCTGAAACTTGTGCTTGAAACCGTTTACCTATGATTAGGACTCAAACCCGCATGGTAGGGAATCTGTGCTGTGCTTAGCCACTCAGTTGTATCCAACTGGGACCTGAGGCTGGCCAAAACCCATGGTGCCTGGTTTTAGGACCTAATGAAGCTCAGGCTCTTGATGTCTCACTGCAAAAATTTCAGTGAGAGATGCAGCAATAGTTAAGAGGTGGATTTGTTCAGATTTAGAGAGAACCACACTCCACAGGGCGTGGGCCATCACAGAGGGTGAGGCCACGGAATGCAATGTGGTTACTTCCCCCACCCCCCAGCAGCTGGGTGATTTCATATGCTAATGAGCGGGAGGATCATTCCAACAATTGGGGAATCACCCACTCCTTGGTCTTTTGACAGTGCCTTGGAACTGTCCTGGCACTGGGTGTGTCATTTAGCTTGCAGATTGAGGATCAAGGTTTAGTTGAATTTGACTTGTCACCTTGGACCCTTCTAATTTTAATCGGTTTATGTTATGCCTTTGGGTTATGTCATTTTTTCAAAAGTTGTGCTCTGCCCCATTCCCTCCTGTTTCATGCTCTTCTCCTGAGCCCCATCTGGGCCCACAATGTTGCCTCTACAATCTTCTGGAGTGACAACCAGAAAATAGCGGGGCTCTGTGAGAGAAATGCTCAATGTCCCCTAGAATTTCATCTGTGGGTGGCATCCCTTCAAGGGCAAGTGGCCTCTTTATTTCCAGATAGCAACATGTGCAGGTAGCACCAGAAAGGCATACTGCAGGTGAGACTCTTAAAGCTAAAAGTAGGGGCTTTCAACAGGATTATATGGGGTAGTTCCAAAAGGAAGGACTCCCTTTTCTGCCTGGGAACCTCCAATGGAAGTTGGTTAACTCCTTACATGCCAACACTCATTTAGGGGAAAAGGCTCTTCAAAGATTACTAGAAAAGTACTTCACAGGAAAAGACCTCCAAATGATTATAAGGCAAGTAGTCTCCTCTTGTCCCACCTGCCAATTAAACAACCCCCAAGAAGCTCGAAGACCCCAGCTGGCCCAGCCTGTCCAGTGACATGGGATCTACCCAGGAGAGGGCTGGCAGATGGACTTCACCCAGAAACCAGTTTCTCAAGGGTATAAATACCATTATTCATGACAGATATATTCACAGGGTGGACTGAAGGCTTTCAATCCACCTGGACTGAGAAGACTGAGGAGGTGGTAATAAAACTGCTCCATGAAATCATTCTGAGATTTGGTTTTCCCAGGTCATTACAAAGTGACAATGGGACATCATTTACTTTTAAGGTCGCCCAAGGGGAGCACTGGGCATTACTTATTATCTCCATTGTGCCTGGAGGCCTCAGTCTTCAGGAAAAGTAGAAAGAGCCAACCAATTCTTAAAATCAGTGATAAAAAAGATAACCCAGGAGTCTTCCCCTGGGATGGAAGGAGGCTTTACCATTAGCTCTCCTCCATACCCCTATTCGGACAAGGCAATGGCAACCCACTCCAGTACTCTTGCTTGGGAAATCCCATGGATGGAGGAGCCTGGTAGGCTACAGTCCATGGGGTCTTGCAGAGTCAGACATGACTGAGCGACTTCTCTTTCACTTTCACTTTCATGCATTGGGGAAGGAAATGGCAACCCACTCCAGTGTTGAGAATCCCAGGGACGGGAGCCTGGTGGGCTGCCGTCTATGGGGTCGCACAGAGTCGGACACCACTGATGTGACTTAGCAGCAGCAGCACACCCCGTATTGCTTCTAAGGAACAGGTTGGTCTTAGTCTTTATGAGGTGCTATATGGGAGACCTTTTGCTTATGTCAATGACCTCTTCCTAGATCCAGAGGCTCAGACCCTCTAGTCTTATACCATGGTCATTGGACAATTACAACAAGATATATGATTGTGAGGTGTCAACCAGGACCCAAAAGATTCTAAAGAGCCACCACTATATGTTCCAGGGACTCAAGTCCTAATTAAAGTCTGGAAAGATGGGTCCCCAAAGGCTCAACTCCAACCCACATGGAAGGGCCCCCACCCTGTAATACTTTCTACCCCCACAGCAGTCAAGGTACCAGTACATGACTCCTGAATTCACTTCTCACAAGTCAAGCCATGGAAGAAAACCAGATGACACTCAACACACCTGTTAGCCCCTGGGAGCTCTGAGATACTTATTCAGGACTACAAATGAGCGTCATTCTAATGAACACCCCCAAAATCAAGTTTCTGGGGATAAGATTTCTCAGGATAGCTCTAAAGAGCCAACACAGCTTGACAGGGGTTGTAGTCCAAAACAGACAGGAGATAGATCTCCTGATCCCTGAACAAGGCGGGACTTGGGCCATCTTGAATGAGACACATTGTTTCTGGGTAAATACCTCCAGCTAAGTTAAAGAAAGTCTAAAATCATTCAGATCCTTCAGGATCTCAAACAATGAGCTGGAGAGTTCTTGGAGTGGCTACAATCTCTCTTTGGGGGATCCTTCTCCTGGCAAAGGGGAACTTGGAGTTAGCTAATGCCCCTACTAATCCTTGTTATCACCATATTGATGCTGTTTATGATTGTCCCATGTATTATCAACTGTCCAACCCATTTTGTCTCTGCCTAAGTCAACATGCTACAACACGCAGTGCCAGTTCAACAAGGATATATATAACTACAGCTGACCATGGAAAATATCACTCAGCGTTAGAAAGGCACTGCTATAAGGACTCTGAGGCTTGAGACTAGCAAGAGGGGGAGGCCCAAAGCCCCTTGCCATTCCAGTTCAGCAGGAAGTAGCCAGAGAGACCCCAACATCCCTACTCGCAAATAATTGGGCCTCCCATCTCTTGAGGGGGGAATATTAAGTAGCTAAAATAGGAAAAAGGAGTCCAGAATGGTGGTGGCTAAAAGACAAAGAAAGGAAAAACCCATGAAAATAGAACAATGGAAGGTCTCTTGGCTAGCCCAATTTACATAGGGCAGACTCAGGGGGAGGAGAAAAAACACAATAAAAGAGGAGCCAAATTTGAGCTGGAGGCCTCTCTTCTCTTGTCTTTTGGGTCTACCTAGTCTCACGCCTCAAGGATGTATTTTCCTTTGCTTTCTAAATGAAACTGAGGTCTGTCCATTGCTTCAAATTTTTCCTGCAGCAAGACAGAACCAAGGAAATTACACACACCCCTGACAAACCCATGCACCAATGGGCCTGTGCAGTTCAAATCCATGTGTATATGTGTGTGTGTATAAACATTAACTTGTATTATAACATTTACAAGTAATATCATATGCAACATAAAATTATGTATCAAGCTCTACAAAAATATGCTCATAGAAGGAAACCCAAAGATTTTATCTGTTCTTTAAAAAAAAAAAAAAAAGGAAAGGAAAGAGGGATTAAGAGTAGTGTTTTTGTTTTTGTTTTTTAGTAGATCTATGAAATCTAAAGCCCTCTTGAGGGGGTGAATTTCAGTACTTAAAGTATTTATCAAAGTTTACTGCAATATCTAAATATTCCTTTTCATTGCTAAGTAGCATTTAATGTATTCCATTGTATGCACATACCAAAGTTTGTGTATCCATTCACTGGTTGAAGCACATCAGATTTGTTTCTATTATTTGGCTACTAAGGAAAAAGCTGCTATACTAGTTCATCAACCTGCTGTTTATACATCTTTTTAAAAAGTCTCTTTATTAAGGTTTACCATGTATATTGTAATTAGAGCCTAACTTCAAGTTAGTATTGTATTACTTTCTAGTAATTAAGAACCTTACTAGAATACTTCCCAATTCTACGACCCAACCTACTGTGTTGTTTTACTTTTACACATACTAACATGGAGCATGCTGCTAGTATTTATTGTATTGGACAATTATCTTTAAGGACTTTGATTTTTTCTTTTAAAGCCACAGAACTAAACTTTCCTTCCCTCTAAATCCTCTCCAATGCTATTTATTTCTTTGCATGGTCCCACTTTAGAGTTTGAGCAGGCTCCAGGAGACAGTGAAGGACAGGGAGACCCGGTATGCTGCAGTCTATGGGGTCGCAAAGAGTTAGACTGACTCTGAATGACTCAACAACAACAACAACGTGTAAGTCTACTATATTCTTTCAAGCTGAAGAACTTACTCTAACTTAAAATTTCCTTAGTTTTTGTTTGGGAAAGTCTCATTTTTGAAAGATGCTTTTGTTTACTAGATTACTTTAAGTAATTGAATTAAAGTACCAAGGGTGACAGGTTTATATTTTGTCTACATTTTTCACTTCAAAGATGTCATTCTATTGGCTTGTCTTGCATGTTTTTCTTCTGATACTCTCTCAGCAATACCCTGAAGTTACTTATTATTCAAACCTTCTTTGATTGGTGGTAGGGAGTGAACATTTATTTTTATTAAGCTTTATTCTTGGGCATATGTCCCATCCCTGCATTATGAGAGTGTGGCTTTTCAGTCCTGCTATTTTTCTGCCACTATGGCTGTGAGGAAAACAGCAAAATGGCTGTCTTGGGAGGCCGTAAAAATAGCTGTGAAAGGAAGAGAGGTGAAAAGCAAAGGAGAAAAGGAAAGATATAAGCATCTGAATGCAGAGTTCCAAAGAATAGCAAGAAGAGATAAGAAAGCCTTCTTCAGCAATCAATGCAAAGAAATAGAGGAAAACAACAAAATGGGAAAGACTAGAGATCTCTTCAAGAAAATTAGAGATACCAAGGGAACATCTCAGGCAAAGATGGGCTCGATAAAGGACAGAAATGGTATGGACCTAACAGAAGCAGACGATATTAAGAAGAGGTGGCAAGAATAAACAGGAGACTGTACAAAAAAGATCTTCGCAAACCAGATAATCACGATAGTGTGATTACTTATCTAGAGCCAGACATCCTGGAATGTGAAGTCAAGTGGGCCTTAGAAAGCTTCACTAGGAACAAAGCTAGTGGAGGTGATGGAATTCCAGTGGAACTATTTCAAATACTGAAAGATGATGCTGTGAAAGTGCAGCACTCAATATGCCAGCAAATTTGGAAAACTCAGCAGTGGCCACAGGACTGGAAAAGGTCAGTTTTCATTCCAATCCCAAAGAAAGGCAATGCCAAAGAATGCTCAAACTACTGCACAGTTGCACTCATCTCACAGTCTATTAAAGTAGTGCTCAAAACTTTCCAAGCCAGGCTTCAGCAGTACGTGAACCATGAACTTCCTGACGTTCAAGCTGGTTTTAGAGAAGGCAGAGGCACCAGAGATCCAATTGCCACCATTCGCTGGATCATGGAAAAAAACAAGAGAGTTCCAGAAAAACATCTATTTCTGCTTTATTGACTATGCCAAAACCTTTGATTGTGTGGATCACAATAAACTGTGGAAAATCCTGAAAGAGATGGGAATACCAGACCACCTGACCTGCCTCTTGAGAAATCTGTATGCAGGTCAGGAAGCAACAGTTAGAACTGAACATGAAACAACAGACTTGTTCCAAATAGGAAAAGGAGTACGTGAAGGCTGTATATTGTCACCCTGCTTATTTAACTTCTATGCAGAGTATATCATAAGAAATGCTGGACTGGAAGAAACACAAGCTGGAATCAAGATTGCCGGGAGAAATATCAATAACCTCAGATATGCAGATGACACCACCCTTATGGCAGAAAGTGAAGAGGAACTAAAAAGCCTCTTGATGAAAGTGAAAGTGGAGAGTGAAAAAGTTGACTTAAAACTCAACATTCAGAAAACGAAGATCATGGCATCCAGTCCCATCACTTCATGGCAAGTAGATGGGGAAACATTGGAAACAGTGTCAGACTTTATTTTCGGGGGCTCCAAAATCACTACAGATGGTGACTGCAGCCATGAAATTAAAAGACACTTACTCCTTGGAAGAAAAGTTATGACCAATCTAGATAGTATATTCAAAAGCAGAGACATTACTTTGCTGACTAAGGTCCGTCTAGTCAAGGCTGTTTTTCCTGTGGTCAGTACGGATGTGAGAGTTGGACTGTGAAGAAGGCTGAGCACCGAAGAATTGATGCTTTTGAACTGTGGTGTTGGAGAAGACTCTTGAGAGTCCCTTGGACTGCAAGGAGATCCAATCAGTCCATTCTGAAGGAGATCAGCCCTGAGATTTCTTCGGAAGGAATGATGCTAAAGCTGAAACTCTAGCACTTTGGCCACCTCATGTGAAGAGTTGATTCATTTGAAAAGACTGATGCTGGGAGGTATTGGAGGCAGGAAGAGAAGGGGATGACAGAGGATGAGATGGCTGCACAGCATCACTGACTCAATGGACATGAGTCTGAGTGAACTCCGGGAGTTGGTGATGGACAGGGAGGCCTGGCGTGCTGCGATTCAAGGGGTCGCAAAGATTTGGACAGGGTTGAGCGACTGAACTGAACTGATGGCTTTGAGCTCAGCAATGAAGCCCCTCCCCCAGAAGTAGGCTTTTCTCTGCCAGTTCCCTCTCTGAGCTGCAATCAGTTTTCAACTAAGGGCAGCAGTGATGGTTACTCTCCACCCTACATACACATTAACATTTTTTTTTCTTTTAAGAAATAGGAGAAGATGGATTTAGATGAAGTTTCTTGATCCTCACATGCTCATATGGCCATTGTCTTCACCTCCCTGTGGAGAAGGAAATGGCAACCCACTCCATTATTCTTGCCTAGAGAATCTTGTGGACGGAGGAGCCTGGTGGGCTGCTGTCCATAGCGTTGCACAGAGTCAGACATGACTGAGGTGACTTAGCATGCATGCATGCATTGGAGAGAGAAATGGTAACCCACTCCAATATTCTTGCCTGGAGAATCCAGGAGACAGAGGCGCCTGATGGGCTGCTGTCTACGTGGTCGCACAGAGTCGGACACGACTGAAGCAACTTAGCAGCAGTAGCAGCTTCACCTCCCTGATGTCAGCACAGGGAGGAAAGGAACTTCTCTTTCAATCTTTTTTAATGAATGTTTGGTGGGCTTTGTAGACAGAGAGAATGTATAGCTATCTCCTCCCCCCCGCCATATCTGTAGTCCTCAGAATTTCAGACTATCTCATCTGCCAATAGTTGACATTCAATTGTCATTGCTTCCATTTGCACTGTCTTTATTGGTGTCCAGTTATGTTTATCTCAAGTGAGATCGTGCTCAAATCCTCTCTCTCCCTGCAATACAGGACTGCTCTGGCTGTCACTGGCTTTGCAACCTCAACTCTCTCTTGGGTTCAGTCATAGTCATAAATTAACAGTAGTTGTTTAGAGCCTGAGAGTAATGCTACAGCTCTCTACATCCTGGACAAGAAGCCAGATACCCATGGGCTCTTGAGAAAAAAAGGAGGTCATTATTACACCACCACCACATCATCACTTTAAATATCTCATTTATTGTCACAATAATATTATAAAGTAGGTAATTTATTTCTATTTTCCAGATAAAGTAAGAAAAGCATATAGAGAATCTATCATTTGCCCAAATTGCTAGAAGAAGAGCTAAAATTTAATTATTAGAGTAGTGACTGCACTATTCATACCATTCATTAAACATCAAAACTTCAGTTTCTATCCTATAAGTGAGCATGTGAAAGCATCTAAGAAAGTTTATGGGTATATTCAGTAAGTATTCAACATACATTTTCATCCTTTCTCAGTTATTCTTTTTTTCAGGTCCTTGTTGACATTTATTATCATTTCTAGAAGGCCAATGTCGATCAAATGGAATTCTTGTTTTTTAACAGGCCTTTCCAACAAGTGTGTGTGTGTGTGTGTGCACGTGTGTGTTTACCCTGTCACATTGTGACACATTTCATTCAGCAGCTTGAACATTTTAGTTCACAAATAGAATCTAAGTCATTATTGATTTCTATTTCCCTTTGTTATGGGGAAAACAAGCTTTCCAACCTGCATTTATTTTTAGAGGTTAATAATCAGATTGAGTGGTTAATGGGGTTGCTTGCTTCTTGTGGTTACTGTGCACAGAGCTGTAGCTTCCGATCACTCAGGAAGGCATCCAATGTAAGGGTATGCTATTTTCCCTTTAGAGGCTAAGAAATGAGTATACAGCAACAGAGAAATAAATATTCTGAGAGTATTTATAGGAGCTGTACTATGCAATTTTGACCTAAGATATTTCCCAGAACAACAGCTCAATCTTACATTGATGATTTATAAAGGTTTAGATTGGCCTCTGGAAACCACAAATCTGTGACACTGATATTTTTAATTTCCTTTGGTTCTGTCCTAGGCTAACCCTATCATTGTCAAGCACCAACTGGTCACTGGGAGAGAAATGAAGGTTGGACCATTCAATTTACCCTGAAACTATCTTAAGGGGCACTCTTCTTGATCTAATCAGAATTCCAGACATTTTCTATTAGCAAAAGGCTTTGTCTTCATATCCTATCAGAGGACAGATTTCTTAAAAATTCTTATTAGAACACTGTTCAATTTTAACCTCTGAGGCACAATGAACTTTGATTAATTAATAAGCTAATGGACTCAAATAATTTCTTTATTCATTTTAACAATCAGTGCATGAACTTCCAACTTTGATTTGAGTGGCTTTTCTCATAAATATGCCAATCTCAATGGTTACTCTTTTTAGTTCAGAACAGTCCTTTGTTTATGCATTTTTCTCCTTGATGCCTCATTTTTTTTCTTTAAATGTTAGGACAATTTACATAAAATTGTATTCTCAAGGATAAAATATCTAAAGTCATTCACTAAAATCTAAACAGTTATTTCATTTACATAAGGTATTTATTTTATGTAGAAAACAAGGATTGCTTAATATTTTCAAGAGCACTTAGGTGGGAGGTAGAATTCCATGTTAATCACAAATTACACTCAACTTTGTAAAAGCTCTTCCCCTTGTGTGGATGAAACCTGTGAGTATTTAAGAGATATCACTCCTGAAACTATATTAAAGCTTGACAAAATTGATTTTCCAATTGTAGTTAATGTCCTGTAATGACCGACTTTAAGACAGGGAGATTCTGTAGGTAAGCCTGACCTAATCACCTGAGGTCTAAAAGTCAGAGATGGAGGAAGTAAGAGAAGTAAAGCACAAGAAGGATTTGATATGCCTTTGCTGGCTTGACGACTAGGGATGCCCCAAGGCAGGGGATGTGGGCAGTCCCCAGGAGTTAAGAGTGGCCCCCAGCTGAAGACTGAAAAGGAAATGAGGCCTACACAATCATTTAAATGCAAGGAACTGAATTCTGCTAAGGAGAATAAGAGTGGCTTCTGAATTGTCAACTCTTTTCTGTCAGCCTCCAGAAAAGAGCTCAGCTTGATTTCAGCTAGGTGAAACCATGAGCAGAGAAGCCAGCAATATTATATAGGACTCCTCAACTACAAAACTGAGAATTCATAAATGGGTGGTGTCAAATGAAGATTTGTGATAAATTATTACACAGCAAGAGAAAGTTATATATACTGATTCTTCTTGTCTTATATTCACTATTCCCTTGTCTCATTCTCTTCCTGCAACTAATAATACCTAAGTACATATTACCTGGAAATTTAATTACTTAAAAGAAAAATGTATCCATCGAAGTATACATAGGTCAAATAGCTATTACACAAGTCATATATTTACCTCATAGAAGAGGGATATACTTAGAGTCTAGAAACATGTATCTATTACCTATTTTAATAAACACATTTGTCTCATAATTTCTAGTCTGTAAGAATCAAATTTGATTATTTTTTTTTTTTAAAAAGGGTACAGTGAAAAGGAAGAGCAAAAGTTTCATAGGAATAAAAAAAGCAGAACTTTGCAAAAGAAACATACCAGCATATTCTCACATCACTAATTCTTCATTGTGCTAATTTTGAGAAATATAAGGAGTGTCTGCCAAGCAATGGGTGACTTTTCTAACTCAGGAGTGGGTTACATTAAATCTTGAAATGAAAAAAAGTTCTTGCTTGTTAAAGAGATTATAGGAAGATCCTATCTAGCAAAGGCCCTGCATTCAGATAAACCACCATAAGAAATAAATCTTTGGTTTTGCCTTTGGAATTTTGGAATTGTTCATTACCACAGTGTAACTCACTCTGTTCTGACTAAATAAGCTCCTTCTCCAGTCATCTTCATTTTAGTTTAGTCAAACTTCATTCTTCTAGTTTTTTTCACAGGTAAAGTACTAAAATCATCCTAAACCCTTCTCTTTATTAACTACTCATCAGTAAGTCCACAACTAATCATTGTTATTTCTATCTTCATATGTATTCACTTCTTCCCATTATTGTTTTACCTTAAGCTAATAAGTACCGTGAGCCTCAATATCCTTTGCAGAGATTATTATATTAGCCTTCAAACTGCTTTTCATAAAGACTGACAATAATCTTCCTTAGAAAGTGTATTTGGTTAGTCTATCATAAAATTGAGTATGTAATCACTGTGTAAATAAAATTTGTATTTTCATGATGCAAGATTCTTTAACATTAGATATATTTCTAGAAGATATATAAGAGCATATCTATGACTGAGGCAAAAAGGAAAAGAGGGCGGTGAAGGATGAGATGATTGGATGATATCATCAACTCAATGGACATGATTGTGGGTAAGCTCTAGGAGATAGTGAGGGACAGGGAGGCCTGGTGTGCTGCAGTCCATGGGGTTGAAAAAAGTCAAACATGACTTAGTGACTGAACAACAACAATCTATGATTGAGAAAGCACCTCAATTCTAGTGATTTCAAAACAGAACAGAGACTTATGCTAGCTCACCAGGTAAACTCAGGAGACTAATCAATTTTACTAAGTTCCTCTAAAGAAAGGAATAATAAATATGAAAGGAAATAAGCCAAAAGAACCATGCTGTGTTCAATTAGAATTAGAAGTATTAGTATTAATTCACAATTCATAAATATGTATATTTCCTAAGGGCTAAGAGGTGAGAAACAGCCAAAAAAAATCAATGATATCTCCAAAAGAAGCACATTTAACACCTTGATTTAATTTAAGATATTATCTCTCACCATTAAGGAACCAGGATCCTTAGAAAAATGGCCAATTCTAGTACCGGGGCAGGCAAAAAAAACACAGTGTTCCCAAAATATGTTACTGTACCAGAAAGAAGGCAGAACTCAAAAACTGGGGAGTATGCACCAAACAGATGCAGAAGCCAACTTGAATGGGCTCCCACTGGCCAAATTAGGAACAATAGGGGCATCAAAATTAATAATGTCAGTGACTTGAGTATAACACAAGTCAACTACAACATATATCACCTATACAATCTGTCCTGTAAAATATTTAAAGATACTATTTAAATATTTATACTGAATTTATACTGAATCACACCCAGATAATTCAAATTAAAAGACTTGAATAAATGAACTATTTATACAGTATGAACAAGGCTGAATGAACCGGAAAGAGATGCTGAAGCCCCAGGAATCCACAGTAGTAGAAAGAATTGAATGGGCCAGAGGAGGGACTGGGGAGAGACCTGGTGAACTGTGGACTAAAAACTACTTGAGGGTTGCTAGAGTTGAGGAGGTACCTGAAACTGTGAGGGAGTGGTGATCTCTATCCGCCCACTTATATCTTGCTGACACCTCCTACTGGCCCCACTGGCGAAAGTGTCCAGGTAATGTAACCACAGGAGTCAGCCCCACTTGTGGCTGACCAGGGCAGAGACAGGATCTAGTAAAGCAAATACACGACAACGTTTGCACCATATCATCCCTTTCTAAAAATCCCAGCTAACTGGAAATTACAGTTTAGTCTATTTCTAGGATTTTAATTGAATTTTCTTTCCTAAATCATGGGCTTTCCTGATAGCTCAGTTGGTAAAAAAATCTGCCTGCAATGCAGAAGACCCTGGTTCAATTCCTGGTTCAGGAAGATCCCCTGGAGAAGGGATAGGCTACCCACTCCAGTATTCATGGGCTTCCCTTATGACTCAGCTGTTAAAGAATCCACTTGTAATGTAGGAGACCTGGGTCCAATTCCTGGGTTGGGAAGATTCCCTGGAGAGAGGAAAGGCTACCTACTCCAGTATTCTGGCCTGGAGAATTCCACGGAGTCCATGGGGTCTCAAAGAGTTGGACACAAATGAATGATTTTAACTTTCCTAAATCACTTTTATGTCAGTCCAATTAGTTCTATCCCTGGAATATGACAAAAATTTCTCATATATTGGCACATAAACCCTTCCACTTGTACAGATACTTCTTACAATAACTTTTTTTTTCCAGAAAATTTCCTAAGAATCTGCTCTTCAATCTACTTCTCCAATGGTATCCAACAGATCTAAGATTCTTCTTGACCTAATGAGTTTTTCGCTTCCCTCTACATGACACAAAAAGAGAAGTGGAGAGAGAAAAAACAGTGTGATAATGCTGAAGGCATTAAAACTTCAAAATTAGCTCAATCAAAAGCATGTGATTTCCACTTTACCCTTAAGGAACCATGAAATATTCTTCTGCATCATCATTTTTCCCTCTCCGCTGTGTCATTTTCATCAGCATAAAAAACATATTTAAAATCACTCATCTTAAAAAAGAAGAGAGGAAAAACCCTCATTGACCCTATTCTTTCTCTAGGTATTTTTTCTTCTGTATCAAAACTCTTAAAATCACTGTCACAATATTATTTCTTGAATATCTCTTTTAGCCTGTTGCAATCAGGCATTTTTTTTATAACACTTTACAGAAAAATTCCGTTTTAAAGTCTTCAATAACTTCCATAGTACTAACTCCAGTCATTGAGTTCAATTTCATTATTGTCAGTATTAAGCACAGATGGTCACTCATTCACTCCTGAATTATTTTATCCTCTTGGCTTTGGGGACATTTTCTCTTGGTTTCTATTCTACCAAGCTCAGTGGGTACACTTTTTTAGCTTCCTTTATTTGTTCTCCATCACCTTCCTGACCACTCACCTTTGTATATTCTATGGGTTAGGCCTAATATTCTTCTTTCTGTGCATTTGATTCTCAAGATTATAGCTTTAAATATTTAATTAAATGGTAAATCTAGATCCTTCTCCTGAAATCTATACCCATACAGGCAACTCTGAATTTGGCTTTACTAGTTGGATTTCTAATCAGAATGACAAACTTGGCACATTAAATGTCTTCTGAAGAATCCTAAGTGCTACTTCCAAAATACGTCCAGTTTATACCTTTGGCGTCCATGGTAAAAATGTCCCTCTAGCTTCTTTTGTAAATATAAATGTGGGCATGTCACCCACTTTGGCAAATGAATAACTAAGTGTAAATTATGAGTTTGATTTCTGGAAAGAAACTTTAGGATCTAGTACATGATTCAATATGTTTCCTGACCTAGCCACAGTAGCTATTAAATCAAGTATCAACATGGAGCCTTGGTCAGCATGAGCCCCTCTCAAACAGAAACTTTGTTGTCAATTTTCTTTGTGGTGTATCATAGCTATAAATGAATGTTCGTTGTTTTTAGTACCTAAGACGTTAGAGTTGTTTGTTACCACAACACTGATTATTCTGATTTGTACACTATTCTAAACAAGCCCTATCTCTAGTCCTCTTGATTTTAATTTGATGTAACTATATCTTCCAGGTAGGCCTAAAATCTTGAAATTATCCTAGACTCTTCTTTCTTACTCACATTCCACATCCAGTCCATCACCACTGTTGTTTCTATCTTCAAAATATATCCACTCCTCACCCTTTACTGCTCCACTCAGATTTAAGCAACTATAGCCCTCATTATCCTTTGCATGGATATTTACAATAGCCTCCAAACTGTTCATGTTCCTTTCTGTGTCTTTATAATATGCTTTCAACTGTGTAGCCAGGAGTCTTTTCAATGCAGGTCATATAATGTTACTCACTGATCAAAAGTCTCCAATGATTTTCCATTTCAATGAGAGGAAAGCCTATCTGCTGCAAAAACCACAAGGTCTGTCCCTCATCTTTTGCTGATCTTATCCCTAGTACACTAGCCTTCTTTGCTTGTGGTTATTTTAAGGCTTTGTGCAATGGATACATACATAGGCCATATCCTAGCTCAGGGAGAAAGTGTGTCATGATCGTTTAGATATATCTTTTATAATTTCAGAGGGGTTGATTTTTGCTGGCTTCTAGAACTTCTCATAAAAAAGAAACTGAAATCTAATTTTGACATTAAAATGTAACCCTTGTTTATAAACAGAGATTTGATAAGCTTTAACACTTAGGCAGGTGGTGGATGGGAATATTAAGTGCTGGCTTGGTATTGTTAATGAAATTCCAAAATCATAATGGTGACCCTAGGTTCCCTTTCTTCATATACTAAGCCTCATTTTTTCTCTTTCAATGCCTTTCTTTCCTTTTTCTTAGATATCTCATCTTTTTTACCCTCCTGTTTATATTCGTCTCTTTTCTACGAAACTATTTGGCTGCATTCTCAGATACTAGTTAGTACCACTGACAATAATAACAACCAATATTTTCCCTTCTGTTCTCTTTAACTTGTGAGTGACCCAATGACTGTTCTACAGCAAATTTTTTCTGAATAGTAAAGTTTTCCCAAATTAATACTTTATGCCAATATTTTTCTATCCTAAAATAAGGCATTACAGTTATCTAATGAAATTCCAAGATTATATTTGCGTGTATGTGCTAGGACAGTGCTGTATACCTAAAGAAGAAAAATGCCTGTTGAATAAATGACTTAAACAAATATGTGGCTGCCTACTCTATTCCAGTATTTTTCTTCATGGTTGCAACAAGTAAAAAAATAAATAAAACATATAACAATAAACTGTGATTTTTGCTGAATCTATGTCAGGAACTTAGGTCTTATGACATTACTATTTTGAGGTTTGAGTTACAGCACACTGCCTCTTCATTTGAGCCTTCCCTCAGCATTAGACAGAGTATAACCATAAATTGAAAGGCCAAGTAGAAAAATTTTTCAATTACACAAAGCGTATTTCCCACATTAACACCAAAGGGAGATATCAAATGAGAGTTATCAAAAGAGGCATACTTTCAGAAATTATATAAGTTATATGCTGGTTTCATAATAATTTCTGATTTTCTACAAAGAATAATTTTAGAAATACAGGAAAATGGTTTCACTCTGTATATCCAATAGGGGAGAACAAAAGCAAAACAAACCCCTACAATATAAAATACTCTCACCATTTTATACTCTCACAATCCTATCAATTATTAAATTTCAACTAGATCTAGTCTACACTGATTCCTTCTGAAAACTCACTCAAATTCTCCCAGATGTCAGGTCTGTAGAAATGCAAAGAATACAAATATTAGTAAAACAGGATCTTGGCCCTGAAGAAATTTATAGTCTGGCAGGAGAGAAAAACTTACAAACTGACACCTCTAACAAAATATTATGAAGTTCCAGGAATCAACAGTAACCAATTTTAGGAAAACACAAACTTTATTAAGCTGACTGATTGAACTTAAGTTTCATTCTACTCAGGACTCTAATTTCAATATATAATTCAATCCCAATATGGTATTTATGATATTGTCTTTGTATATTTTTTAAGCCAGACAGAGGTATTCATTTTCTAACTATCTTTGTTTTGCATATGTATAGTATATTTTTAGAATATCTCAAGGGAGAAATAAGTTCATTTTTTGTGTCCTATGATGCAAATGTAGCTAATAAATTGAGATTGTTTGCTCTTACAATTCTAGTTTCTAAAGTTTAGACAAGTTTTCCTTTATTTGCAAAATGGCTGTACAATTTAGAGACAAATATATTTAAGAAGGAACATTAATTTAACTAAGCACCTTTAAGATTCTGCACATTAATTCTGAACTCAAGCAGTGTGTAATCTACACATGAAAGCATATCAAAAAGACAAGAAATGAAAAAACCCCAAACTTTGTATTCAAGGAAAAGAGACATTTTTGTTCTTTGGAGAAAACATAAGATAAACATATATAAGTAATACAGACATAGCCCATACTCATCTTATTTAAGACAGGAAGAATTTTCCAAAGCAGGTTCAAGTCCAACTGGGCACAGTCTTTCTGTGATAACTTAGATTACGCCTAGCACTGAGCTGAGCTCAATTTATCAGAATTTTATATTAGACCTTTTGTACTGAGAAAATTGGTTAACATCTGAAAACATCAGTTCTCTTGTTTTACAGTAGAAATAACTCATCTCTGACAGAATTGTTTTAAATACAAATGAAATAATGTACATGAAACAATTATGCATTTGATTATTTTTTAATTCCACATTTTTCCAAATATAAGGAGCAGAAATACCCTTTTTTCATCAAAATAATATAAAATTTATATCTTGCTTTTCATTACCTATAAATGTTGTATAAGATGTTTCTGGCTGCATAGTATTTCATGTTACAGTTGTATCACACTGCTTCTTCCATTAACGCCAATACATTGTTTCTTATTGTCCACTTTATGTATAATGTTCTCTGAACATTCTTGTCCATAAACCCCACATTTTATTTTTATTTTCTTTACAAAAATTAATGGAAGGATTACTAAGTAATGAGATTATTTTTATGGTTTGCAATATAGATTGATAAATGAACCCTCATATACTTAACTCCAAAACTCACGCTTTTTCCACAATAAAAACACATTTATATTTTTACTGCACTCTAACTTACTTGAGGGCCTTTCAGTAAAGCAATAAACATGTTCTAAAAAACATTACATATAAAACAGAAATGGACATAAATGGATTTATTTATAACTATCTTCTGAAGTAATCACTGACAAGTCAAGCACACAATTTGAAGGATTTTTTTTTTTCCAGTGAATGTAGTCATTAACTAGAAATGCTATAACGGTAACTAAGTACGTGAACCTTTTAGAGACAACCATAAAATGGTGAGAGAACTTAAATTATTTAGAAAAGTAGATAGAAACCATATCCTTTAAATTAGCTTTCTAAAATTAACTTACTGTAGGAAGGCTTTTTAGGACTATAGTAGGAAATAGCTTCTGGTTATATTATGAGGTAAATGTTGAAGGGGGATGATGTTTCATATTAACATTTTTACAGTATTTTACATTTCTACATCTAGGATGATTTCTGGCTTATTTAATAGGCATTTGATAAATATTTGCTAATATAGGCTAAATAAGGAAAGATGTGAACACTTTGGAAACCAGGCAAAACAATATCACTGTAAGAATTCAAAAATCTCAAGCAAGTAACTGGTCTGATGGTTCATCAGGTCACTACTAAGTCAGGGAAGGTGTTCTGCTCTGAATGTCTGTATCCCTCTCAAAAGCATCTGTTGAATCCATAATCCTCCATGCAGAGATGTTAAGAAGTGGCACCTTTGGGAGGTAATTAGGTTAATGAGATCAGAACCTGCAAGAATGAGACTAGTACTCTTAGAAGGAGAGACAAGGAAAAGTTCACTTTCTTTCTGTTCCCTCTGCCACTGAGAGATGGCTCTCACAGCCATCTGCAAACAAGGAAGCAGACGTTCACCAGACAGTAATCTGCCAGCATCTTTGATCATAAAGTCCTCAGCCTCCAAAAGGATGAGAAATAAATGGTGTTTATATCACACAATCTATAGTGTTCTGTTACAGCAGCTGGACTGATTAAGATAGAATGTTTATATGCCACCTGAGTGAAAAACAAGGTCTACCCCAGATACATGTTTAAATTAAATGTAAAACAATTTCTATAACCTTTGGACAGTAATAGCTAAGAGTTGAATCTTGCTTGCTAAAGGTTTTAAACCTCATGGAGAATTACATTTAGTCATGATACAATATAGTGGTATAACTATGAACTTCAGAGCCTGAATATCTGGCTTCAAATCTTTGTTCTACATCTCAGCCACTGTGTAAGTTTGGGCAAGTTACTTAAATTTTTTCATCTGTGAAATGAGAATGTCATGAGAAGCACATAAATTCAGATAGGTGACTCATTCTGAACAGTGTTTAAGCTCTTTGTTAGTAATATGAACTTGCTGCCCTTATTAGCTTTCCCGCTGATTTGATACAATTCAAATGTTTACCATTTGTATACATTATATGCTAAGAGTAATACATTAGAAAATTAGACATACAGTTAGATAATTCACAGTAGCAAGCAAAAGATATGATGGCTGCTGCTGCTGCTGCTAAGTCTCTTCAATCATGTCCGACTCTGTGCAACCCCAGAGACGGCAGCCTACCAGGCTCTTCTGCCCCTGGGATTCTCCAGGCAAAACACCGGAGTGGGTTGCCATTTCCTTCTCCAATGCATGAGAGTGAAAAGTGAAACTGAAGTTGTTCAGTGATGGAATAAGCTTCAAAAGGAATGTACATGAATTATACTATTAAAGGCGAAAATGTCTCAAGCAGTTTTGTTTCTCAGACTCCTGTCAAATAATAAATGTAGCCATATAAAAATCCTTGCCCTTGTGAGTCTTACATTCTGGTGGCAGGAGAAACAAAATAAAAATACAAATACCAATATAAATAGATGGTTGACAGGTAATGTGCTCATCAGGAATCTCCAGAGAAACATAACCAATAGGAGATACACACACACATATTTGTAGAGTGAGAGAGAGAGAGATCAGTCATCTTTGGAAACTCTCTCAGCTGCACTCAGATTTTAATCCCTTCTGAAGGGAGACTCCTGCTACTACATTAACAGCTTATGACAATAGCGCTGATCTAAATTTAACTATATAGTTTTAACAAACACTGTGGAAAATTCTGAAAGAGATGGGAATACCAGACCACCTGACCTGCCTCTTGAGAAATCTGTATGCAGATCAGGAAGCAACAGTTAGAAAGGGACATGGAACAACAGACTGGTTCCAAATAGGAAAAGGAGTATGTCAAGGCTGTATACTGTCACCCTGCTTATTTAACTTATATGCAGAGTACATCATGAGAAATGCGGGCTGGGAGAAGCACAAGCTGAAATCAAGATTGCCGGGAGAAATATCAATAACCTCAGATATGCAGATGACACCACCCTTATGGCAGAAAGTGAAGAGGAACTAAAAAGCCTCTTGATGAAAGTGAAAGAGGAGAGTGAAAAAGTTGGCTTAAAGCTCAACATTCAGAAAACGAAGATCATGGCATCTGGTCCCATCACTTCACGGCAAATAGATGGGTAAATAGTGGAAACAGTGTCAGACTTTATTTTTTGGGGCTCCCAAATCACTGCAGATGGTGACTGCAGCCATGAAATTAAAAGACACATACTCCTTGGAAGAAAAGCTATGACCAACCTAGATAGCATATTCAAAAGCAGAGACATTACTTTGCCAACAAAGTTACGTCTAGTCAAGGCTATGTTTTCTTCAGTGGTCATATATGGATGTGAGAGTTGGATTGTGAAGAAAGCTGAGCGCTGAATAATTGATGCTTCTGAACTGTGGTGTTGGAGAAGACTCTTGAGAGTCCCTTGGACTGCAAGGAGATCCAACCTGTCCATTCTAAAGGAGATCAGCCCTGGGATTACTTTGGAAGCAATGATGCTAAAGCTGAAACTCCAATACTTTGGCCACCTCATGCGAGGAGTTGACTCATTGGAAAAGACTCTGATGCTGGGAGGGATTGGGAGCAGGAGGAGAAGGGGATGACAGAGGATGAGATGGCTGGATGGCACCACTGACTCGATGCACATTGGGTCTGAGTGAACTCTGGGAGTTGGTGACGGACAGGGAGGCCTGGAGTGCTGCAATTCATGGGGTCGCAAAGAGTCAGACACGACTGAACGACTGAACTACCTACCTAACTAAACTCAGCTTAACTACACATGAAACTGATTTGGGTCCCATTTCAGAGGGCTGATAGAGGAAAGGGTGTGTCTTTGTTGATGATAAATATTATCTACTTCAATATCTATTATTCAATATCTATTATCCTTTAATACGCAACATCTGGCATACAATTAAGAACTGTGAAACAAGTGAAGCAGGAAACTGTAACCCCCTCACTCACAAAGTAATTATGATTAAGCAATCAACAACAAAATATCTGTGATAGTGATTGCAGAATCATAAGAATGAGCATATTAACTTGCACTAAACTGTTCTCTTTAGTTCTTGGAAAGAACTTATAAATTCATAAATACTCAAAATTCACATGGAGAAACAAAAATTAAATTCTCTAAGTCTACTCACAGTGCAATGCTCTATAAATCTGGGAACTTTCCACAGTCACTTATTTAAAGCCAACTGTGTTTTATATTTGGCAAAATTATGCTTTGTTTTATTTTCCAAATTCTAAGTCCTTTGGAGAGAAGAGACTAGAAATTAGCAGGAGGAATATGTTTGAAAAAGGGATAAAAAGAGAAAAAAAACTTGTCAAAGCATATCCAAGGAGGCTGTTTGGGAATACTTAGTGTAAAAGTCATTTATTGAAACCTATATTTCAATTGTTTCCCTGGTGGCTCAGAGGTTAAAGTGTCTGCCTGCAATGCGGCAGACCTGGGTTCGATCCCTGGGTCAGGAAGATCCCCTGGAGAAGGAAATAGCGACCCACTCCAGTATTCTTGCCTGGAGAATCCCATAGACGGAGGAGCCTGGAGAGCTACAGTCCATCGGGTCGCAAAGAGTTGGACACGACTGAGCGACTTCACTTTCACTTTAGTGTAAAAGTAATTTATTGAAACCTATATTTTAATTGCTACTAAGGAGTCTATTAAGTTTTCATCTGGAACTATAAAGTATTTTCTATATAAAAGGGTCATTAATGAGGTAAGGTTTTATCTGGGAAAAAATGTTTTTACTAAAGCTCATTTCCAGACAATTCTCAATTAATTAGTATTGCACACATTTCTAAAGCAAGGTCAATACTTTTTCATTAACATACCTTCATCTGACACTAGATTTAGTCATCTAAACAGGTTTCATTAGTGTTTTTTTTTGTTTTTTTTTTTTTAAACACCATTTGTCCAACATGGAAAGATCTCAAAATAGCTCATCAACCCTTATTATTTCATCACCACTTCACCAAATTAAATAGCTGATTATAACAGCAATTACTAATAGTTTATCTCTATTACTGTCTGTGAATAGCTCCAAGCACTACAGAAGGAAGAATAACCACCTACCATGCAAATTTAGTAAATGGTAATGTGTATCTGTTTTTCAGCTGGTAAAGCAATTATGTATTTGTAAGTATTTTTTTTTCTTTTCAGCAGGAGGCCAAAATCTGAGATTTGGGCATTTTGCTTCATGCTGAATATGATGACATAATGATATAACTGAAGCAAAATAAAGTGATATATACATTTTTTGTGGATTTGAACAGAATTTGAAAGGCTTCAATTCCTAGAAACCTTTAATGAATTTGATTCAAAAGGTTCTCTTACAGGAATGTTCTAATCTATTTATATACTGTAAAATATCTGGGCAAAAGCAGTAAATTCGAAACTTTAAATTGTTATTTCCTTACCTCATAATTGAAAGGAAAATGTTATTTTTCAGCTTTATTGAGGAATAATTGACAAATAAAACTGTACATATTTAAAGTACAACCTGATGACTTGACATATGTATGCATTATGAAACGATTACCACAATCAAGTTAATTAACATATATAACACCTCACATTTTAGGTTGGTGCAAGTGTAACTGTAGTTTCAGACCATGAATTTTAAATCATTATAACTACACTCAAACATATCTTTATCAATCAAAATAAAAACAATTAAAATCAACACATTTTTGCAAACGAGAAATAAGTTTATTCTTGTAGCATAAAAATCCACACTTCAAGGTTCAACAAACTCTTGGAAAGCATTTTCGCCTCTTGCTGGTTGTGAAAGCCTTTTCACTGCCAATAGTTGTCAAGATGCTTAAAGAAAAGGTGGCTGGCTGGTGAGAGATCAGGTGAAAGCAGCAGATGAGGCAAAACTCTGTAGACCAATCTGTTCAACTTCTGAAGTATTGGTTGTGACATACAGTCAGGTGTTGTGGAGAACTGAGCTCTTTCTGTAGACCAATGCCAGCTGCAGCTGTTATAGTTTTCGGTTCCTCTCATCCATTTCTTGAGCACAGTTCTCAGATGTAATGGTTTCACTGGGATTCAGAAAGCTATGGGCTTCTCAAGTGGCTCTAGTGGTAACCTGCTTGCCAATTCAGGAGACTTAAGAGACCTAGATTCAGTCCCTCGGTCAGGAAGATCCCCTGGAGGAAGGCCTGGCAAACCACCCCAGTATTCATGCCTGGAGAATACAATGGACAGAGGAGTCTGGTGTGATACAGTCCACAGGGTCGCAAAGAGTCAGACACGACTGAAGCAACTTAGCATGCACACAGAAAGCTATAGTGGATGAGACTGGCAGCATGTCACCAAACCATGACCTTTTTTGGGTACATGTTTGCTTTCGGAAGTACTTTGGAGCTTCTTCTCGGTCCAACCACTGAGCTAGGCATCACTGGTTGTCGTAATAAAAACCCCTTTTCATCGCACATCACAATCTAAACGAGAAATGGTTCATTGTTGTTGCATAGAATAAGAGAAGACACTTCAAAAAGAAGATACTTTTGATTTGTGGTCAGCTATTGAGGCACTCACTTATTGAGCTTTTTCACTTTTCCCATTTGCTTCAAGTGCCAAATGACCTTAGAATGTTCGACGCTGAGTTCTTGTACAACTTCTCGTGTAGTTTTAAGACAATAAGCTTTGATGACGCTCTCAACTGGTCATTGTGAATGTCTGAGGGCCAGCCACTGTTTTCATCTTCAAGGCTCTCATCGCCTTTGTAAAAACTTCTTAAACCACCACTGCACTGTACATTTGTAAGCGGTTCCTGGGCCAAATGCATTATTGATGTTGCAAGTTGTCTCTGCCACTTTCTGACCCATTTTGAACTTGAATAAGGAAAATCACTCAAACTTGCTTTTTGTCTAACATCATTTCCCTAGTCTATAAAATAAATACAAAATGAGCAGCAAGTAATGTCATCAGTGAAATAAAGAAAGAAAGAAAGAAATGCACATTAAAATGATATATAACTTAACTACATTTATGTAAGAATGTATTCCAATATCAAACAGGAAAGTTCAGCAATGCAAAACCACAATTACTTTTGCACCAAACTTAACAGTTAACTTTTGTGTGTGTGTGTGTGTGTGTGTGTGTGTGTGTGTGTGTGTGATGAAAGCCCCTAAGATCTAGTCTCAGAAAATTTCAAATATTTAATATGGTATTAACCATTCGGCACACTGGGGCCACAGAAATTATTCACCCAAAAACAAATTTAGTAAAGTTGCGGAATAGAAAATCAACATACAAAAGTCTGCTGTGTTTGTGTTTGACTAACAACAAATTTTCTGAAAAGAAAAATTAAGAAAGAAATCTCCTTTATAATAGCATAAAAAACAGTAAATATTTAGGAATAAATTTAACCAAGGAGGTAAAAGACACTATACTGAAAACTATAAGATGTTGATGAAACTAATTGAAGAAAACACAAAAAAGGGAAAGGTATCCTACACTCTTGTGTAAGGTTAAGGGATTTAGAGAAGAGGTTCAGAAAAAGAAAGAGACCGGCACTTTACAGGAACAGATCACCTTTAATGAGGCGAGAAGGGGCAGCAGTCAGATTAGCAAGCTGCTGCACTAACCCAAGAAATGAGTAAGTATATATAGGCATGTATGTGGAAAGTAATTATCTTAAGGGGGCCTGTTCTTCTCCAAGGTTGTTGGGAGTAGTTATCTCTTAAAAGTCTGGAGAAAGGAATTTTGGAGATGGGCCAGAGGCTGGACTGACTGGGAGCTGGGGGTAATCAACCTAATGTCCATTTTTTCTTCCCAAGAGAGAGTTCTTTGTTTTGCATAGAATGGTAGGGAGAACCTGGAAGGGAGTTTTAACTCAAGGCTGCCTCGAGCCATGCAACTTTCCTTCATCTTGGATTAGAACAATTAATACTGTTAAAAGGTTCATAATATCCAATGCAATTAACAGATTCAATTCATCCCCTGTCAAAATTCTAAAATACTTTCCCCCAGAACTTAAAAAAAAATAAAATTTGTATGGAAAATGCTAATATGTTGTGATACAGTGCAGCTGCCTAATTCACTCTTACTAATTACTGAAATCACAGAAAAGGCCCAACCTCATGTGAAGAAACCAGTAATGACATAACCAATCTGAATTCTATTTACTTAGTAAAATATGGAAGGTAAAAAACAAAGAATTTTAAAATGGTATCAAGTTAATGAAAGTGAGTGTACAGAGTTTATTACTATAGTTTAGGGTCAGAAGTTTTAGTTTGGAATACCAGAAGCATAGAAGTCTCTGCATTGGTTGATATCCTAGAGGACTGATGGAAAATCTTCAATCATGAAATCTAATTTTCCTGAAACAGTGAGTATACACTTCGTGGCGGCATCTCACACAGAGACTAAGAGCAGCACAACTAGATTTGATTGAACGTTTCAAAGTTAGGACTGGTGAAGCCAGGACAACTAAACATTTTCCAGATTCTATACGTTCAGCCTTGGAAAGTCAGTTTGGAGATGGCGTTTTCTACTAATTTGGGAGTTAACTGCGGACAACACAAAAAGTCACGGCATAGCTACCATGCCGGCTAACAGTGTCAAAGCTATTAGTTTGACGCAGCATGGCCAAACAAACAAAAACCCCCAACAAAACAAAGCAAAAATATAACATGCACACATACTTTTTTTTTCCTCCCTACCGTGGTGGTCACCTAGGGTGGGTTGAGTCGGGATGTCCCTGGAAGGCAAATAGCACAGCTGGAATCTGCAGCTGGCAGGTGCGTCCCAGGAGTCACTGTGGCTCCAGCTAGAAGGCGCTGGGAAGCCCTGGGGGCCTGGAGCGGCACGGAGGGGTCTGAATCCGACGCTAAACTCCACCGCTCAGACCACACTTCCGGAAGGAATCGCGATCTCGCGGGATCTCAGAGCCTTGGGGCCGGAATTCTGGCAAGAGAAAATCGGGGCTGTCCCGGCTGTAGGTGGATGTGGTCTCTTAAGTTCTCTGCTAGGTGTGTCGCTCACGTCATCTATCAAGCAAACCCAAAACCTCCTCAGTGCCACATTTGTCCCTGCAGCATCCCTACTCAGAATCACAGTGAAGTAGTGCCTTGCTTCGGAGGCCCTTGGCCGAGTGTGGGAATGGACCCAGCCTAAATGCTGTGCTCAGCGCGATGTCTGGACCCTTAAGATATGTGAACCTTTATGATTTCAGCTTCATGATAAATTTCTGACCACCTTTTATTCGGAATGTAAGAAGTAAGGTGTCAGGTAATCTAAACAGTTTATGGAATTAGTGATTGATTACCATGAGTAATTCACCAGAGTAATATTTTTGTATGGTTTTTAAGGTGCTTCCCTGGTGGCTGAGCAGTCAAGAATCCTCCTGCTTAGCCGGAGATTGGGCTTGTTCCTTGCGTCGGTTAAGATCCCCTGGAGAGGGTAATGGCAATCTACTCTAGGATTCCTGCCTGGGAAATCCCATGGGCAGAAGAGCCTGGCGGGCTACAGTCCATGAGGTTGCAAAAGACTCAGACAGGACTTAAGGACTAAACAAGACATAATCTAACAATATAAAATTGGGAGGGGCGTGTCAAGGGTCTTACTTGTCTGAAAAAGTTTTTAAAATTACTCCTTAGGCATAAATTAGGTTTGTGTGTGGTAAAAAAAAAAAAAAGAAGTCATAATAGTTTAAAGAAATATAACCTACATTTAACGCCATTTAATGTGACAAGTGTTTATTCCATTGATTTATTCCTAGGGGAAGAAAAACTTCCCTGAGTAGGGATGGAGAATAGCTAAGAAAAATAAATACATTAGTACAAAAAGAACAATATTTGTTCCTAACGTTGTGTCTTTAGCCCCTGTGAACAGATCTGTAATTATTTTTCAAAGATATGTTTTGCTATTTCTTGTACGATTTTAATGTGACTGAATGTTGTCATAAATAATATGAGACTCTTTCATTTATCAGAAGTGTCCAGTAGAAAGTCAATGATATTCTGAAGTGTTTAGAAAAATAGAGATTATATTTTTATCCAGAGAAACAAGGTAGTAGATATTAAAAATAACAGTCACAGGATATAAAGCTGTAGCTAAAATGTGTGATAATCTCTTGGCATACATTTTAGGAAGAATAAAAAGAATATTACAATATTTAAAGAACCGCTCTTCAACAAATTTAAGGAATTAAAATTAAGGTATCAGTAATCCAATACCATGAAAGCAGCAAATTGGAAAGATATAGACTAAAAGGTTAACCTGCTAAAAGAAAGAAAATGCTAATCTTATGGCTTTTGGCATACAGATGGGCTTGCTGCAAAGATCTAGGGTGGAAGCTGTGGAATTTGTACTGTCAGCCACTTCATACAAAGGTCTTGTTATAGCAGTCTTCTGACAGTTTTCTGATACCAAAATATTCTTTAAGTAGCCACAGTTTGAGATGTGTAGTTGGTACATTTTTTTAAATCATTTTTAAAGGTTTGCGTCTATAATTTGAAAACATGGATCTTAGGAGCCTGCTCTTAAAATTTTACTGCTGAGCTGTTTGCTCACAGTAAATTAGAAGATTCTTTCCATTGAGATCCAAAGATCTGAATTCTATGATTCCAGAAGTTCAAGCCTTCAGGTTTTAGGTCATCAAAGGTCTTTTGGAAGAATGTTGAAAATGGACTGTTTATACCTTTTTAACATCAAGACTGAGTATATATATGCTTCATGATTCCCTTGGCCATGTGAATTTGCAACCCAGTAAGTTCTCAGACCAGAACTGATATTCCTAAATGCATAGGCTGCCAAGTTACTAAATGATATAGCAAAAAGTGATAGAATTATTTACTTGATTTCACTATTGATTTTCCCTATAATATGAAAAGTTGTAACTTGTGTGTGTGTGTGTAATTGTCTAAATAGCAAAGATTGGGTAGTTTTATGCCCTTAATGGGCTTCCCCGGTGGCTCAGTGGTGAAGAATCTGCCTACTAATACAGAAGACACAAGAGACTTAGGTTTGATCCCTAGGTGTGGAAGATCCCCTGGAGGAGGAAACGGCAACCCATTCCAGTATTCTTGCCTGGAAAGTACCATGGACAGAGCAACTAGACAGGCTAAGTTCATGGGGTTGCATACTCAGACACGACCTAGTAACTGAGAACACAAGCATGCCCTTAGTACTTATGGCTTTAATTATTTAAGAAAATGAAGATTGCTTATTTATGGAGAAACTAATCTCTTTACAACCATATTTTTTTCTATTCTTATTTTTAAAGCTTTTATAGTCATTTACATTAAATAGGTGTCCAAGTATTTTTTTTCAGACACCCACAATTTATGTCAATGAAATATTCAAATATCTTTTGACAACTTGTTGATTTCTGCTCCTCAAATTGGATTTTAATTGTTTCAATTCAATTAAAGTTAAAGGATGTCTCTTACACCTAATACTATCTTTGATATATTTCAGAGGACCTCTGGAAATTTACAAAGATATATTCTTTAGCCTTAAAAAAGAAGTGTGCTATAATCAGGTTTATTTGATATGTTTCTGATGATGGGTTGCATGGAGAAGTTGAGAACTCAGAAAAAATGCTCAGCTTTTTCTTGGTTAAATTTATAGATGTAATAGGTAAGTAAAACATTCAGAAATTACACGGTTTTGTGAAATTTTTGGTGATTTTCCAATTCTCTTATTTTTCATAATATGTACTAAACTCGTAAAAAGTGTTGAAATAGTGTTTCAATGAGTCCATCTACATTTATCAGATTCCTAGTGGTATTTGATCTGATGATTTTAGGCAATAATGTATGTTATAAGTCAGGCACGTTGTAGGGGAGGAAAAGTTTTTGTCAGCCCTCCTAGGGTCCCTTGCTGGTCTGAAAAGTAAACTGACAAGAACACACTAACAGGGAACAGCATGCATATGTTATCAAAATTGTTTGTGTACATAGGAGACGTCACAAGAAACTGAAGACCCAAAGAAGTGGCCAGAGCAGGCAGCTTTTATACTTTTTGTCAACCAATCTATACATTTGGAAAGAATTTGGAAAGACAAAAGGGTTCGTACTAAGGGTAGTAAATGGTAAAGAAGTAACTAGGAAGATAAAGGTTAGATTAACAAGGTTTGTTTATATAGTTGTTTGTTGTTGTTGTTGTTTTGCCCCCAAATCCCTGTTTCTGTGCTAAGAATGTCTTCATTCCTCCTGGTACAAAGAAGAGTATCTTTCACATATGAAATTCATATCCTGCTTTCAGGAAAGAAAGTGGTGTTGGGTTATCAGAGGGACCTTCCTGCTTCTGTTTTTCTTGATTTCTTTCTGCTTAAGATATTCAACATTCCAAGGTGCCATATTTTGGGGATAGAATGTCCTAAACCTCATCAATATGTTAACAAGTGTTAACTAGGTAGCAACTTATAATTTGAAACTAACATCTTCTAGCAGTTCACAACTCATCCAACTTACCAAAAGAGTTTAATACAATAGATGTCTTAATCTTGTCGCTTGATATATTCTTGAATATATTTTTAAGTGTATGATTTCTGTGTTCACATTATAGTATATAATTTTACTTCATGATTATTATATGTCTTATTCCAATGTTGTATCTAAAAATTATGTTTTTCCATTTAAAAAATCAGACATTGCATTCACTTTCTGTTTTGGAAATAGGATTAATATTTATATTATTGTGTATTTTGTGTCGAACTTGTTTTTGTTTTTGTTTTTTTGATTGATCTTACTCTATTGGTAGCATGATACAGAAACAACCAGATATTTTTGTTAGCGATTTTGCATCATTCTTGTTATGATCTTGAAGGATATCAGAATATGCCCCCCCCACACACACAAATATGCTGTTTTGGCATATGAATTATTTTAAGCTAAAGGTCATTGAGTTTCCAATCCTGAACCCCTCTCCCACCTCCTACCCCATATCATCTCTCTGGATCATCCCCATGCACCAGCCCGAAGCATCCTGTGGCTGATTCATGTTAATGTATGGCAAAACCAATACAGTATTGTAAAGCAAAATAAAGTAAAAATAAAAATTAAAAAAATAAAAATGAAAAATGAAATTAAATAATAAATAGATAAAAGTCATTGAAAGCTGGCTGACAGTGGAAAAGCTCTAAAAACAGGGCACAAGTTTTCCTTTTATAAGGGAAATTTATATTTGTAAATTATGTCTCCAGATATCTTATCAGGAACAAGAGAACTCTTAATAATTCTTACCAGTGGAGAAGTCATTGACTTACATCTGAATTACAAGACTAACTAACCAACATAATGAAACAAGCTTTGTTTAGCATACTTTTCCTAGTTATCTCACCATACCTTTCCTTCCCTTGCCCAGAAGTCCAAAACTCCTTTTCCTTTCCTTTTGCTTAAAATTCTACATGCACCCAAGTTCTAACCACCTGTTTGAGTTACTCACCTCTAGGTACTCCCACATGTAAGCATGATGCACATGCCGATAAACTTATGTTTGCTTTTCTATTGTCTTTGATTTGTCTAATAGACAAGGCTCCACCAGAAATCTAGGAAGATAGTAGGAAAAATAACTTTTTTCTCCCCTATAATCTCTTGTTAGAACTTTGAAATTTGGAAATTATTAATAAGTTAACCACAGTTATTTTAAATCTCTGCTGTCTACCGGTAGTTTATTCCGATTTCTGCCTGAAGGCCGTCTCATTAGTCATCTCTCAGTGTATTGAACACAGGAGACTTTCTCAGAGCCCCATGAAAAAGGACTGTATCAGATATTTCAAAATATTTATACTTCAAAGAGTAACCTTGCAGTCTTAAGCTTCTGATGTCATTTTGGTACCAGTTGGCTAAGTCAGGATTCCTCAGATTCCACCTATATAACCTTTTCAGGTGTCTTAACGAGACTGTTAACCAAAGTTAGTAGATTAAGAATGAATTATAAGTATTGCTGATTTAGCATAATGTGGAATGTCTATATTTAACATTGCTGTATGCTATAATTCTTGGTTGCTAAGAGAATATATCCTAAGATTTCTCATTACAAGGAAAAAAGAAATTCACAACTCTGAGGTGATGGATGTTAACTAAAAATAAATAAATAATAATGAAAAGAAGAAATAAAGAATGAATTTTGTAAGACTGAATGAACTGACAAGGGAAATGATATTTGAAATAACATTGATGTTGTTTAGTGTTTTCTATGTAATGAAGTCCTTTCTTCTTGATATATTGGTAACTGCTGCTCACAAAAAATAGCAGAATATACCACTCCAAAATATTCCACTTGGATATATTAATTATTTTAGGCAGTAAACACTTGAAAAACAGCAAATGCAGGTACAGGCTTTCTCTAAACTCCCTTATCTGGTTTGGGTAATCTGTATAGCTGGTTTGGGTTTGAAAACTAATATTCAAATGAAAACAAACCAAAACAATGAGTTAGTTTGAATTGTTTTTGGTAGTACTGTTGTCTTTTAATCTCTGTGTAAGATTATCCCAAGAAGTAGAGTATGTCACCTATCATAGATTACAGTGACTGGGATTGTAACTGGCAATGAAAACAAGGATGAGAAATCACTTTCTTAGACTAATGAAAAGCTAGTCAGAGTATTAGAAAAACAATTGACATAAGAAGCACAGAGTCCTTGACAACAAAACAAAACAGAAGTTCTCAATACCAAGGGTCTCCTGAAAACACTTGAATTTTAGCCAAACATATCTCTTGAAAATCTACCATCATTGACCAGTTTGTAGCATATTGTCAGTATAGCTGGTACTGCCACATTTCTACCTCTTCAGTTTTCTCTAGAGCTCTTATAAAATAAATACATTCATAAATGTTATCATATTAAAACAACAAAAGAGTAACATTCTAAAGAATAGGAAAGACAGAGGACTCTTTGTTAAACATGTTAAAGAGGTTACGTATTAGATCCGGGTGTGTGTTTATCTGTATAATGTTAAACTTTACCTAAGTATCCTATGTTTGAAGAAGGCATCTTATAGTTTTGTTTAGTTGTTTGTTTCCCAGAATCTCCCCTTTGTCTTTCAAGGAAAGAGCTAACAGCAAAGGACTACCCTGCCCCAATATGTTCTAAGATAAAACCTTTCTCCATTATTCCTGAATCTCAGGAATTATTCCTTTCTCCATTATTCTGAATCTCAGAATAATTACCAATGATTCCCTTCTTTACTTTACTCTAAAGGATCCAGGGCCCTCTTCCTTTTCTCTGAGATATTCTTCATTAATGAATGTTCTCAACATTGCAATAAATTATTATTGAAAAAATAATCACTGTGTCTGGTATTATATATGCAAATATATTTATATATACATATGGATAAATATATTTGCATTTATAAATAACTATACCATAGTAGACCATAAAATGTTCAAATTGGCACGCTTCCTGTTTGATATTTACAATGTCTGCCTTGTGCCTCTGTGTTGCCACTTCATCATTCACAAATACCATGTAAAGCAGAATGGAGAGACACATTAAGAAAAGAATGAAGGTTCTATTTAATTCAGATTTTGTGCTCATTTTATTTATATGTATGAAGCAGCTGTAAAAAGTATGAGTTTTAGCATTTGAAGCTTTACATTTTAGTTCTTCAACTCTATTACCACTTCAAGCAGATCACTAAATCTTACTCTACTCATCTGTAAAATGGGAATAAAGTATGTTATACAGAAATAGATTTTAAATTATATAAAATATATATAATGTTCCTAGTATAAAGTAGGTGTTAGTATTCTTCCTTTCTCCCAATGGTGTTTTGTTCTGTCACTTTATTAAGAAATGTATCTAATAGTTCATTTATATCAGTATTAAGATATAAATAAATGTTGAAGCCTAACATTCTTCCTCTGCTGTAAGTATTTGATTTTAGACATTATCAGAGCTATAATCCAGGGAAAACACAAAAAAGGATGATCTGATGCAGATAATTTTGAGTGGAGATTTTAAAGATGTTCCTGAATGTGAGCCATCAGGCAGGCATCTTCTCTTGTCTCTATGTCAGATTAATCTTGAGTGAATTTCAATATGCAGATACAGTTATCCATTCAGTTGTGTTCAGTTTAGGCACTCAGTCGTGTGCAACTCTTTGTGACCCCATGAATGGCAGCATGTCAGGCTTCCCTGTCCATTACCAACTCCTGGAGCCTGCTCAAACTCATGTCCATCGAGTTGGTGATGCCATCCAACCATCTCATCCTCTGTTGTCCCCTTCTCCTCCTGCCTTCACTCTTTCCCAGCATCAGGGTCTTTTCCAGTGAGTCAGCTCTTCACATCAGGTGGCCAAAGTACTGGAGTTTCAGCTTCAGCATCAGTCCTTCCACTGAATATTCAGGGTTGATTTCCTTTAGGATGGACTAGTTTGAACTCCTTACAGCTGAAGAGACTCTCAAGAGTCTTCTCCAACACCACAGTTCAAAAGCATCAATTATTCGGTGCTCAACTTTCTTTATGGTCTAACTCTCACATCCATACATGACTACTGGAAAAACAATAGCTTTGACTATACAGACCTTGGTTGGCAAAGTAACGTCTCTGCTTTTTAATATGCTGTCTAAGTTGCTCATAGCTTTTCTTCCAAGGAGTAAACATCTTTTAATTTCATGGCTGCAGTCACCATCTGCAATGATTTTGGAGGTACTCTCTATTTCTGTTTTTATTCTAAATAGTTAATTTGGTATTGGACTTGGCATAACAAATATATGACTTGTGTTTGTTTAGAATGATAATATATTAACATCATTTATAGGTGATCACATACATGGGGAAATAGCAATCAGGCCTTAGGACTTTAGAAGTCATATCTAAAACTCCAATTCTTATCTTTAGATTAACTAGTTAGATTAACTATTTAATTTCCCAGTGAAAGTGTCTCAGTTGTGTCTGACACTTTGCGACCCCACGGACTATACAGTACAGCCTTTCCCTTCTCTGGGGGATCTCCACAACCCAGAGATCAAATCCAGGTCTCCCACACTGAAGGCGGATTCTTTACCGGCTACGCCACAAGGGAGGCACATTTGATCTCCTAGGATTGTTGTTAAAGAACATAGGCTTTTGATAATTACTATTATAACTGTGTGGCTTTTTTAAAAATGTATAGCTGATGTGCTTTGTTTTCAGAATAAATCATTATGCATTTAAGATTAACCTATCTGATGCTATGTAAAGTACTCTGGGATTTCTTGATAAATAATGTTTAAATCTCTGTGGAGGAATTGAAAACGTTGAGGAATTGAGATGTAAAGGAGGAAATGAAAACTCTGGAACGTTTAGTGCTATATTGTGTTAGTTGCTCAGTTGTGTCCGACTCTTCGTGACTCCATGGACTGCAGCCCACCAGGCTCTTCTGTCTATGCAATTCTTCAAGCAAGAATACTGGAGTGGGTTTCCATTCCATTCTCTAGGGGAATCTTCCCTGACCTAAGATCAAACCAAGGTCTTCTTACATTGCAGGCTGATTCTTCACTCTCTGAGCCACTAGAAAAGCCCTTGGTGCTCTATTAAGATGACCTTACTAAATGTGTTTCAAAAATTCAAAAAGGAAAACAAAAAGCAGTGTAAATTAATGTAATTGCATTATTGGCTTTCAAGGCTAGAATGTTTGTCACTATATTTAATTCACAATAGGCAATTAATTGTCTGTTTTCATGAATGAATGAGTGTATGGATGAATGATTGAATGGTTGCACACATACACACACACAGTAAAGCATTCATGATGAGGCATTAATTTGATTTTGACAAATATGTCGGGTGAATGCAAATAAAGCAGAAAATAATTATATGTAGAAGGGAAATGCTAAGCAAAACCACAGAAACCACAATTACAACAAACTGTAATGAATTTAAGTAAAAAGCATGCATGACAATGTCATTGAGAAATACAGTGAATAGTTAAAGCATCATTTTAAAATTGTGTGTGTATATATATATATATATATATAAATCTTAAAAAGCAATATTTCCATAAAATCATTATAAAAGCTACTGATATTCTTCCATCTGCCTTCCCTACTCAAAACATTTTTTTCATTTCTCATTGGTAAGCACTTTCAAATTGTGACATAATTTATAAATAAAAGCTAATCCTGCTATTTTTAATATTTTAGAATTCAGTTCAGTTCAGTTGCTCAGTCGTGTCTGATTCTTTCGACCCCATGAACCACAGCACACCAGGCCTCCCTGTCCATCACCAACTCCCGGAGTTTACCCAAACTCATGTCCATTGAGTCAGTGATGCCATTCAACCATCTCATCCTCTGTTGTCCCTTTCTCCTCGTGCCTTCAATCTTTCCCAGCATCATAGGCTTTCCAAATGAGTCAGTGGTTCACATCAGGTGGTCAAAATATTGGAGTTTCAGCTTCAACATCAGTCCTTCCAATGAACACACAGGACTGATTTCCTTTAGAATGGACTGGTTGGATCTCTTTGCAGTCCAAGGGACTCTCAAGAGTCTTCTTCAACCCCACAGTTCAAAAGCATCAATTTTTCTGTGCTCAGCTTTCTTATAGTCCAACTCTCACATCCATACATGACTACTTTTAGAATTAGATATTTTAAATACCTAGCCATCAAATGATTTTTAAAATAAGGAATGCTTTGGTTACTTAAAGTCCTACCTCCATTTCTCTTTTGCTTTCTCTCACACACACTCACTTGCATGCTCATATTCATGCCCTTCTTCCTACTACCCAATATAATTATATTTTAAATTTTAGATAGTTCTTATGAAAATAATATGAAAATTCTTATTCAGAATTTAGTCATGCAGAATACATATCCTTTGTTATACAAATATTTGTTTTCTCCGAAGTTGATAATTGCCTCTTATTCTTTTTTATTTAATTTCTATAAATCTGTCAACAACTTAATCCAAACTTTTATTAGTAGTTAAAATCTTCTCTTCTGGATATATCTAACAGACCAAGTAGATCGATATTGTTCTACTTTTTTTAAAGACATCAAGCTCTCTCTTTTGCTTTAAAAAGGCAACTTCAGACATGGTGAAGCATCATTTTCCTGGGGTCTATTGTCATGAGGATTCTCATGTTTTCTCTCTTTTTCCTAAATTTTTATATTTAGACTTCTTGGCTTTACTAACTTGTTTTAATAGAATAAAAACATATTTCAGTGGTTTCTTGAAGAACATCACATAGAAAAAATAATATTTTGTTGTGTAAAAGTGATTCATTTACCCTCATTTAAATTTTGTATAGAATTCTTGAATGGACTTCATTTTTCTCAGAGTTTCAGTCATCTTTATATGTTCTTCTAGGTTTCATTATTGCCATTTCATGAGTCCAGTGCCTTTCTATGTTTAGTATTACTTGTTTCTCAAATTCTTGGATGCTTTTAGCTCAAATTTGTATTGAATTTTATGAAATCTCTAAATAAAGTGACTTTCTGGATTTTACTCTTCCTTAGTGGTAAGGACACTATCAGTTCTTGAAAATGTGTATTTATGTGTGTTTAGTGTACTTTCTGACTATTTTGCTTGAGGGCTAGTTGTGCTCAGAGACTGAAATTGCCTTTGTCAATAATTTAACACAGACAGGTTCAATGTGGGATTTTTAATAATTTCACAGACTAACAGCATATAGGATGATATTCTTAATAAGATAATAAAGAAATAACATACTCAAACAAACAATACATTAATTAGGGGGAGTATGGGAAGAGATTTCAGACAAGGGCAAATGACAAAAATAAAGTCCAAATTAGGCTGAGCAATACTGTCAACAGTATATGAACCGAGAACTTCCAGATGTTCAAGCTGGTTTTAGAAAAGGCAGAAGAGCCAGAGATAATATTGCCAACCACTATTGGATCATAGAAAAAGCAACACAGTTCCAGAAAAGTATCTGCTTCTGCTTTATTGACTACGCCAAAGCCTTTGACTGTGTGGATCACAACAAACTATGGAAAATTCTTTAAGAGATGGGAATATCAGACCACTTTACCTGCCTCCGGAGAAATCTGTATGCTGGTCAAGATATAACAGATAGAACCGCATATGGAACAATGGACTGGTTTGAAATAAGGAAAGGAGTATATCAAGGCTGTATTTTGTCACCCTGATTATTTAAATTATATGCAGAGTATATCATGTGAAATGCCAGGCTGGATGAAGCACAATGTGGAATCAAGGTTGTCAGGAGAAGTATCAATAACCTCAGATACGCAGAAAACACAACCCTTAAAGAAGAAAGTGAAGAGGAAATAAAGAGCCTCTTGATGAAACTGTAAGAGGAGGATGAAAGTGAAAGAGGAGAGTGAAAAAGCTGATTTAAAACTCACCATTCAAAAAACTAAGATCATGGCATCTGGTCTTATCACTTCATGACAAAGAGTTGGGGAAACAATGGAAACAGTGACAGACTTTTTCTTGGGCTCCAAAATCACTGCAGATGGTGACTGCAGCTATGAAACATGCTTGCTCCTTGGAAGAAAAGCTACGAACAACCTAGACAGCACATTAAAAAACAGAGACATTACTTTGTCAACAAAGGTCTGCATAGTCAAAGCTATGGTTTTTCCAGTAGTCATGTATGGATGTGAGAGTTGGACTATAAAGAAAGCTGAGCACAGAAGAATTGATACTTTTGAACTGTGGTGTTGGGGAAGACTCTTGAGAGACCCTTGGACAGCAAGGAGATCAAACCAGTCACTCCTAAAGGAAATCAACCCTGAATATTCATTGGAAGGACTGATGCTAAAGATGAAACTCTAATACTTTGGCCATCTGATGGGAAGAACTGACTCATTGGAAAAGACCCTGATGCTGGGTAAGATTGAAGTTAGGAGGAGAAGGGGACGGCAGAGGATGAGCTGGTTGGATGGCATCACATACTCGATGGACCTGATTTGAGCAGGCTCTGGGAGTTGGTGATAAACAGGGAAGCCTGATGTGCTGTCGTCCATGGGATGGCAAAGAGTCTGACATGACTGAGCAACTGAACTGAGCTGATACCTTTTATATAATTTGATTTTGCCAGTGCAATATTCAATATTTCTTGTTGCTAGAACATGTTGCTAGGAAAGGAAGACACAGGGTTCAGTGGGCAGGCTAGAGTGCCCCCAGCATTATCACTCCCGGGACCTGTTTGTGCCACTGCCCATGAGTTGTGCCTCACCCAGGTAGAAACAGATGCACTTTCTCTTCTGAGTCTGTGGCGCAGTTTAACACCACTGCTAACTAAGGGTAGCCTAGCCATGGTAGGAACAAGATCTTTAGAGAGCTAGATCAGTTAAGGGTAGCTTTGTCCTGAATGAAGCTCTTTGTTATTCCTCACGAACCGTATCTGTAATGTAAATGTTCCCTTCTATATCTGCTTTTGTTAATAGGCCCCCAGAGGAGCCCTTCAGCTGCTCAGCTGGTAAAGGCTTATCAGTGACAACAGGTAAGATGATGACATCCTGACCCAATTTACTTCATTCTTATGTCAAAAGAAGGTTTTTGGTTTTGTTTTTGTCTTGGTTATTAACAGGTGTAGTAAAACAATTTTACTTAAGTCATAACAAGTGGATTAAAATGATATGAAACCAGTATAAAATACTGTCACTTTCAATGTTGCTAGTTTTTAGAATTCATATTATTCACATGTTGTAATACCTAGACCTAGCCTATGGTTTTGCTATCATTTCTTAATCATTTCATCTTTCTCATTTTTAATGTTTAACTTGACTGTTTAATGGTACCTCAATCTTTCAATTCTTCTATTGAGTTATTTATTTGTAAGATTTCTTTTTGGTTTATTAATGGTCATTTTTATAACATTTTGTTCTGATTCATGATCTTCCTCTGTTTTATGTACTTTAATACTCCTTTTGTTTTAGATTTTTACCACTCACTGTTTACTCTTTCTTTCAAGTCCCTGTTTTTACTTTCTTATATTGGTCTTCATCTTATATGTTAGTGGCTTTTCCTGGTGATCCTGGGATATCCATGAATCATTATTATATTTTGCCTCGACTACTATGTAGATGTTTTCTCCATAAATAAATCTTTTAATCCCATGTATAGGGATTATAAATCTGATTGCTATCTTTTTGTAAATTGTTGTGGTTAACTGATTTAATCCCGTGTTTTCTCCATGGCTCCTGAATTTCGTTGTGCCTGAAGACTCCATGCCAAAGTTTAGTGGAAACTCCAATTAAAAATTTCCAGAGAGTAAAACTTCAAATTTAGGTCTGAGTAGATTGGGGAATGTAAGCTTTAGATTACTTCAGTTTTCAGTTTTAACTCTTGGTTTTAGCCACATGTGTATGCACTCTTGTTGTCATCACATTTTTCAATTTCCTGTGCTTTCTAGGGCCAGTTACAAGCATTTTTCTCTTATTGCCATTTTAAACTTTGTATGTTAGGTTTTAGTTTCTTTGTTCTGCTAAGCCAGCTTAAATTTGTTTATCTGCTTTCCATATTTTTTAGATGATTTAAAGTGTCCTTTCCTGTTCTTTGTTCATGAAGCATCTGTTAGTTTAGAATAACTGTATTTGGGTTTCTGATGGACATCAAAGCAAATTGATGTGTTTAATTAACCACAATTAGTTGATGCTGAAACATTACTTAGGATAATCATATGCTTCCATCAACCAAAGTAAACTTAATCATTTGTTATTTGTTTGTTTAAGTATGTGTACATTTCCTGTAGTAGGCTGACTAATAGCCACTGTAAGATATCAGGTCCTAATCTTTGGAACCAACAAATGTTACTTTAAAAGCAAAAAGATTATTAAACTAAGTATCTTGAAATGGGGATATTATCCTGGATTATCAAGGTGTTTCTGAAATGCAACACAATGACCTTATAAGAGAGAGGCAAGGGGAGACTTGATACAAAGCGGAAGAAGATACACACAGAAAAAAGTAATATTAAATCAGAAGTTGAATGAAACAAATAATGGAATCTCTGTTTGATCTTCAGAGGTGATCTGGTCCCACCAACATCTTAATTTTGGAACAGTGAAACTGATTATAGACTTCTTGCCTCAAGAATTGTGAGACAGTATATTTCTGTTGTTTAACAACAATTTTGTGGTTGTTTGTGACAACAATTAACAAAAACTTATCCTGCTTCATGTATCTATACTTTGGGTTTGGTCCTCTTCAAAATTATGGTTCAGTTGATCTAGAAAAAAAAAAAGGATTTAACTTTAAAATAGTAAAACAGAAAACTATATTTCTGTATGACTAGATCACATGGAATAACATTACTAAATGATTAGGTTTAATGCAATGAAAATCAAAATCTTATCAAGAATTTACAGAGTATTTTTCATTTATTTGAAAATAGACATGGGAAGTCTAGATCAAAACATCTTGAATAAGATTAGATCATAAATTTATTGTAAGGATAGAGAGTATGTCTTAGCATAATATCTTCCACATAATATTCTATAAATACCTTTGAATGAAATAAAAATTAGAAATGTAATAGGTAGAATTCTAAGATGACACCCAAGGTTTCTAGCCCCTGATATGCACATTCTGATAGGTACTTATTTAAAAAAATGTATGCTACTATCAACCAAACTAAACTTAAAAAAGCAATTGGACTCTTCCAGAAGGGAGAGTTTTGAAGTTAGAGATTATTCTGCTGAATTTGAAAAAAACAAAATAGGACTCTGTGTGTATGGGTTGTAGGGTTTAGACTTGAGTGTGCCCTCTAGGACCTGAAAGCCACTTGACCTACAGTAATCCAAAAAATAGGAACTGACTCTCATAACCATGAGGAACTGAATTATTAACAACAATATATATGAGCTAGAAAATGGATTCTTCCTTAGTCTAACCAAAACCTTGATTTCAGCCTTGTGAAACCCTCAGTGGAGCACCCAGTTAAAGCCACTCCCAAACTTATGTCACACAGAACTGTGAGATAATAAATTAAGTGGCTATATTTATGATAATTTGGAACATGGAATAGAAAACTAACATAAGAAGGGACTGGCTCAAATTGGTATTAAATATACCATAAATGTTCAATAATTAAAATAGATTTTTCCTTACACAGGATTCAATTGGTAGATCAATGGTTCTGATTAGATAGCCCAGAAATGCACAGAATTTTATATATTTTTTTATTTTATTTTGTAAGAAATATATATTTTTAGCTACATCAGAAAGAACATTTATTCAATAAATGGCCTTGGAACATCCAACTATTTTTATATGTAAAAATACCTATTTACATAGCAGATTCTAAAGTATATTACAGATTGAGTAATAATTTAAATGAAAGAGATTAATTTTAAAAAGTAGTAGGAAATAAAGTTGAATATTTTTTCTATCTAAGGGAACAATTTCCCATGTACAATAGCAAATGGAGAACTCCCAAGAAAACTACATTCAATGGTGATACTACATATGTTTTGAAAGAAAGTAGACTACCATAAAGGCTTCCCAGGTGGCTCAGTGGGCAAATAATCTACCTGTAATGCAGGAGACACATGAGATACAGGAGATGCAGGTTCGATCCCTGAGTTGGGAAGATCCCCTGGAGGAGGGCATGGCAACCCACTCCATTATTCTTGCCTGGAAAATCCCAGGGACAGAGGAGCCTGGCAGGCTACAGTTCATAGTCCCAAGGAGTCAGACATGACTGAAGCAACTGACACACACACAGAGCACACAGACTATAATAAATATATCCATGTGACAGACTGTCATGTTCAAATTATTTGAATTCAAAGGTTATGAAGTTAAAGAAAAAATGATGAAAATATATTTAAAGATATTTATTGAAAACAGCATAAATTATGCATGCCTCATAAAACATGGACAAACAACACTGTGTACACATGCATCATGCACTGTTCAAGCAAACTGTTGGGCTTCTCTGGTGACTTACATGGTAAAGAATCTGCCTGAAATGCAGTAGAGCAGGGTTCAATTCCTGTATCAGAAAGATGCCCTGGAGAAGGGGACAGCTACCCATCTTACTATTCTTGCCTTGGAAATCCCATGGCCAAAAGAACCTGGCAGGATACAATCTATAGGGTTGCAAAGAGTTGGACACAACTGAGAGTCTAACGCTTTTCACTTCACCAGCAAGCTGCACATGGTATCATCACTGATGTATGTATAATGGTATCCCACTTCAGTGCTATTGAATACTGGGGCAGAGGCTGATACTTAACTCAGTGATTTGACAATTATTTTATGTTCTGACCCAAAGAAGTTCTAACAGTTAAATCCTTCTTTAAAGTTTGACCTAAGAGCTGCAAAAAGTGTTGTCTCTTAAATGAGCTTTGAACTGAGGGGTCATGGTTTGCCTTTTCATGGCCTTGTGTGCCTGATGAGTAAGGTAAAACAGAGAGAAGGAAAAGGAAAGAGGACAATGAAGAAAGAAAAGGTAAAGAACAAAAGAGGAGAGAACAGAAAAGGCAGAGGAGAGAATAGTTAGAAGGAAAGAGAAGGGAAAAAAGACAAGAATATAGAGAAAAGATTAATCATGCAGGGTCTCAGTGTCACCAAGCACAGTACCCATGAGGAGTTACAAAGAAGGGAAAGCATCCTAGGCTGTGGAGACGGGAATATAAAGATCATATGCAGAAAATTTTAAAAAATGAGCACGTGAAGAACATAGAGGAACCATAGGTAATGACAAAACGAGAGTGTGGGAGTGGCCCTACTTATAGTGACCTGGTATAGGAAAGTACGAGATCTACTTAATAGTTATTTTTCTGGGCAACAGAATATTAAATGACATCAAAGAGGAGGAATGATGCTTGCTTCTACTTGATAACCTGTGTTCATAAGCATGTTACAGAAACTACTTAGGAAAACAATGCAAAGCTTATTTAAATTTCCTACTCTCTTGTGCCTAAAGGATGAACAAAAATAATCTATACTGAATTTCTCTCATTGGATAAATATTCCATCAAATTTCTGGAGTTCTTTAGGTCATTTGTGAACATGATAGCAATCTATTTCCATTTATTTACATTTTGTTTGGTTAGGTTTGTTATGAAGTTCTATTTTCGCATTAATTCACAGAATTCAACTTGTATCCTACTCACAGTTTCTATATTTTACTCCCATGCTCTAAGAATAAAATTCCAGGGGTATGTGTTTCAAAGGTATTGATTCTAAATTTAAAGATACATTTTTAATGCACACATGATGCACACATGATATCTCTTCTTATAAACTTCTTGATCTTTACCTACCCTTGGTCATTTTCTAAGGACCTCTGTTTCCTTTTAGTAAAAAAAAAAAAAAAAAGTCTTTCCCAAGCTGGTCACTAAAGTTACTCATTGTTACTGGACTGTTTTCACTTTTAGGACTTTGTAGTGGGCAAAATTTGAAAGTAAGTTGTTTTTTTTTTTTAAAGTAAAGATAAATGAATCTTGAGTTCACACCATTTCTATTTCAAATATAAGATTGTCACATTTTTCTTCCATATTTTATGTGTTATTTCTCTACTATCTACTACTGTCTCAGGCACACTTATTCTGACAGTAACATTACAGTAATGTACTTTAACTAAATCTAAGAAACTCAGGTTATTTTTTGTTGAAATAAAACTGTTAATTTTAAAATTAATTATACATTTTCTTTAAAGATAATTATGTAATCATATTGCTCTTGTTTATAATAATTTGATGCTTTCAAATTGTGGTACTGGAGAAAACTCTTGAGGTTCCCTTGGACAACAAGGCGAGTAAGCCAGTTAATCCTAAAGGAAATGAGCCCTGAATATTCATTGGAAGGACTGATGCTGAAGCTGAAGCTCCAATACTTTGGCCACCTGATGCAAAGGGCTGACTCACTGGAAAAAGACCTTGATGCTGGGAAAGATTGAGGGCAGGAGGAGATGGGGTAACAAAGGATGAGATGGTTGGATGGCATCACCAACTCAATGGACTTGAAACTGAACAAACTCCAGGAGATAGTGAGGAACAGGGAAGTGCATGGGGTCGCAAAGAGTTGGACATGACTTTGCAACTGAAAACAACAACATAATAATTTGCATGCAGTTATAATGCATATAGGACTTTCCAGGTTGCATTAGTAGTGAAGAAGCTGCCTGCCAATCCAGAAGAGATAAGAGATGTGGATTCAATCCCTGGGCTGGGGAGATGCCCGGGAGGAAGGCATGTCAACCCACTTCAGTATTCTTGCCTGGAGAATCCCATGGACAGAGGATCCTAGCAGGCTATAGTCCATAGTATCACAAAGAGTCAGACTTAATTGAAGTGACTTAGCATACATGTACATAATGCATATAGTAAGCATGATATTATGTTAAATATAATGATTTTTCCATTATATATAATAACACAGAGAACTGGCACAGATTTATGAACAAACATAACTAACTCTATAAGCATTGGAATTTATCTATTGTAAGTACAGGGGCATACTAAAAATTACCCAAATATGGCTTTGTGTAAAATTAATAAGTGGAAGCCTAAATTAAACAGTCAGGGGACTTGAAGAAGGAGCTCTCATGCCCAGCACCAATGGAAGAGCTGAACAAGAAGAAGAAACACTCTTCTTCTTCCTAGAAAGGACCCAGACAATGAAAAGCCATGGGACCTCTTTTCTACTGCCCTCCCAACTTCCTTTTCCTCTCTAAAAGCTTTTACCTTCCTGTTTGGGGACTTGCATGTGGCTTGTCAAGGTTGCCAATCCCTAATTGCACTTCTTTTTGATCCCAAATAAACCCATCTTTCAGAAATATCTGGCAGTCTATTTATTTTGGTGAATAGCTTCAAGCCTGTCAGCAGGGGAATAAGGTGATATGATAAGTGATATGGGTGGTGATATGGGTAAGTAAAGTTTTTGAAGACAACTTCTGCTATCCTCAGTTAGGGAGAATTTCTATCTTCACCTATATATGAGTGATTCCATATATATCTAAGCCTCTTTTTGATTCTCATTCGAGTTTAGTAATAATCCTCATAAAAATTTTATACAGTTTTGGGTCAAGTAGTCTTTAAAGTTTACCTGTAAATGTAAATGGTATCTGTGTTTCTATTAAACTTTGTCATCTAGGCAAAACATGTTTTTGTTTTTTGAGAATCTTTCTCTTTTCCAGTCCATATTTCATACTTTTGTCAGATCAGTCCTTCAAAATGTAATTCAGTGATTCTGTCATTTGAAGATATGCTGGAATAAAATAATTGGAACTCATGAAAACATCTCACAGTTCACTTCAGCTCAGTTCAGTTGCTCAGTCGTGTCCGACTCCTTGCGACCTCATAAATCATGGAATAAAATAATTGGAACTCATGAAAACATCTCACAGTTCACTTCAGCTCAGTTCAGTTGCTCAGTCGTGTCCGACTCCTTGCGACCTCATAAATCACAGCATGCCAGGCCTCCATGTCCCACCACCAATTCTCGGAGTTCACTCAACTCACATCCATCGAGTCGGTGATGCCATCCAGCCATCTCATCCTCTGTCGTCCCATTTTCCTCCTGCCCCCAACTCCTCCCAACAGCAGGGTCTTTTCCAATGAGTCGACTCTTCGCATGAGGTGGCCAGAGTACTGGAGCTTCAGCTTTACCATCATTCCTTCCAAAGAAATCCCAGGGCTGATCTCTTTCAGAATGGACTGGTTGGATCTCCTTGCAGTCCAAGGGACTCTCAAGAGCCTTCTCCAACACCACAGTTCAAAAGCATTAATTCTTTGGCGCTCAGCTTTCTTCACAGTCCAACTCTCGCATCCATACATGACCACTGGAAAAACCGTAGCCTTGACTAAATGGACCTTTGTTGGCAAAGCAATGTCTCTGCTTTTGAATATGCTGTCTAGGTTGGTCATAACTTTTCTTCCAAGGAGTAAGCGTCTTTTAATTTCATGGCTACAGTCACCATCTGCAGTGATTTTGGAGCCCAAAAAATAAAGTCTGACACTGTTTCCACTGTTTCCCCATCTATTTCTCATGAAGTGATGGGACCGGATGCCATGATCTTTGTTTCCTGAATGTTGAGCTTTAAGCCAACTTTTTCACTCTCCTCTTTCACTTTCATCAAGAGGCTTTTTAGCTCCTCTTCACTTTCTGCCATAAGGGTAGTGTCATCTGCATATCTCAGGTTATTGATATTTCTCCCAGCAATCTTGATTCCAGCTTGTGCTTCTTCCAGCCCAGCGTTTCTCGTGGTGTACTCTGCGTGTAAGTTAAATAAGTGAAGTGAAGTGAAGTAGCTCAGTCGTGTCTGACTCTTTGTGAACCCGTGGACTGTAGCCTACCAGGCTCTTCCCTCCATGGTATTCTCCAGGCAGGAGTGCTGGAATGGGTTGCCATTTCCTTCTCCAGGGGATCTTCCCAATCCAGGGATTGAACCTGGGTCTCTGCATTGCAGGCAGATGCTTTAACCTCTGAGCCACCAGGGAAGCTCCAGTTAAATAAGCAGAGTGACAATATACAGCCTTGATGTACTCCTTTTCCTATTTGGAACCAGTCTGTTGTTCCATGTCCAGTTCTAACTGTTGCTTCCTGACCTCCATACAGGTTTCTCAAGAAGCATGTCAGGTGGTCTGGTATTCCCATTTCTTTCAGAATTTTCCACAGTTTATTGTGATCCACACAGTCAAAGGCTTTGGCATAGTCAATAAAGCAGAAATAGATGTTTTTCTTGAACTCTCATGCTTTTTCAATGATTCACCAGATGTTGGCAATTTGATCTCTGGTTCCTCTGCCTTTTCTAAAACCAGCTTGAACATCTTTATAGTTAATTTCTCTTATTTTTAAATTATTAATTGGCATTACTCTATAAATTAAATCCTTTCCTTTGCCAAATTTCCATAGGTTAAAAAGTGCCTCAAAGGAAAGAATTAATTTCTAGCTGATTTGTTTCTTCTAAATTATTTAGCATAATAAAGACTTGTGGCACATAGCCTTGGTTTAGTAATAATGGAGGAGCTGATAAATTTTAGGTACACAATTTAGTGGTGATCCAATCCATCAGGCTGAAGTGATGATGTCACAGTGGTCAAATCCTCTTGATTTAGAGAGTGTATATGGATCATTATATAAAAATTTTATATAATTTTCTTAAATAATGATTTATAAGTTTCTAATTATTCATTGCTATTCCTGTAAGTCCATTATTTTTCCTTTAAGGCTGTCTTTGGTCATAAAACTTTTTTAAACCTTTAGTTATAATCACATTTAGAAACACATAAATGAATAAATATATGGATAGAAAGATCATAACTATTTTGTTTACATGAAACTAGAGTATCTAAACTCCAGAATATGATTATATATTATACAAAACAGTTTCACTACCAGATAGTTGCTTCTTCGTAGTTAAACACTTACCAGGTAGGGCAGCAATCTGAATGACTGAAAGTAAAGAGGCTTATAATTTTTGTCACCCTTAAATCTGTTTTAGTTGCTACACATTGTATTGCATATAAGATTTTCTTGTCAATCTCCTTCCTTGCATTATAGTATCAGTATTGTCCACATGGAAGTGACAAATAGATTCAATGGGTTAGACATGATGGACAGAGTGCCTGAAAAACTATGAACAGAGGTTCATGACATTGTACAGGAGGCAATGATCAAGACCATCCCCAGAAAAAGAAATACAAAAAGGCAAAATGGTTGTCTGAGGAGGCCTTACAAATAGCTATGAAAAGAAGAGAAGCTAATGGCAAAGGAGAAACAGAAAGATATACCCATTTGAATTCAGACTTCCAAAGAATAGCATGGAGAGATAAGAAAGACTTCCTCAGTGATCAATGAAAAGAAATAGTTGGAAACAATAGAATGGAAAAGACCAAAGATCTCTTCAAGAAAATTAGTGATAACAAGGGAACATTTCATGCAAAGATGGGCACAATAAAGGACAGAAATGGTATGGACCTAACAGAAGGAGAAGATATTAAAAATAGGTGACAAGAATACACAGAAAAACTGTACAAAAAAGATCTTCATGACCTAGATAATCATGATGGTGTGATCACTCACCTGGAGCCAGACATTCTGGAATGCAAAGTCAACTGGGTGGGCCTTAGGAAGCATCACTATAAACAAAGCTAGTGTAGGTGATGGAATTCCATTGAGCTATTTCAAATCCTAAAACATGATGCTGTGAACATGCTGCACTCAATATGACAGCAAATTTGGAAAATTCAGCAGTGGCCACAGAATGGGAAAAAGTCAGTTTTCATTCTAATCCCAAAGAAAGGCAACACCAAAGAATGTTCAAACTAATACACAATTTCACTCATCTCACACACTAGCAAATTAATGCTCAAAATTCTCCAAGCCAGACTTCAACAGTAAGTGAACTTCCAGATGTTCAAGGTGAATTTACAAAAGGCAGAGGAACCAGCGATCAAATTGCCAACATCCATTGGATCATCGAAAAAGCAAGAGAGTTTCAGAAAAACATTTACTTCTGCTTTATTGACTAGGCCAAATCCTTTGACTGTGTGGATCACAATAAACTGTGGAAAACTCTGAAAGAGATGGGAATACCAGACCACCTGACCTGCCTGCTGAGACACCTGTATGCAGGTCAAGAAGTAAGAGTTAGAAATGGCCATCGTAAAACAGACTGGTTCTAAGTTGAGAAAGGAGTATGTCAAGGCTGTATATTGTCACCCTGCTTATTTAAGTTATATGCAGAATATATCATGCAAAATACAGGGTTGGATGAAGCACAAGCTTGAATCAGGATTGCCAGGAGAAATATTAATAACCTCAGATATGCAGATGATACCACTCTTATGTCAGAAAGTGAAGAAGAACTAAAGAGCCTCTTAATGAAAGTGAAAGAGGAGAGCAAAAAAGTTGCTTAAAACCCAACATTCAGAAAACTAAGATCATGGCTTCTGGTCCCATCTCTTTATGGGAAATAGATGGAGAAAGATTGGAAACAGTGAGAGAGTTTATTTTGGGGGGCTCCAAAATCATTGCAGATGATGACTGCAGTCATGAAATTAAAAACCTTTTCTCCTTGGAAGAAAATATATGACCAACCTAGACAGCCTTTTAAAAAGCAGAGACATTACTTTGCCAATCAAGGTCCATATAGTCAAAGCTATGGTTTTTCCAGTAGTCATGTATGGATATGAGAGTTGGACAATAAAGAAAGTTGAATGCCAAAGAATTGATGCTTTTGAACTGTGGTATTTGGAAGACTCTTGAGAGTCCCTTGGACTGAAGAGAGATCAACCAGTCAATCCTAAAGGAAATCAGTCCTGAATATTCATTGGAAGGACTGATGCTAAAGATGAAACTCCAATACTTTGACCATCTAATGGGAAGAACTGACTCACTGGAAAAGATCCTGATGTTGGAAAAGATTGAAGGCAGGAGGAGAAGAGGATGACAGATGATGAGATGGTTGGATGGCATAACTGACTCATACATGAGTTTGAGCAAGCTCCCAGAGTTAGTGATGCACAGGGAGCCCTGTTGTCCTGTAGTCCATGGGGTCACAAAGAGTCTGACATGACGAGCAACTGAACTGACTGATTGTCCAGATGTACCCAAAAGAATGTCTTTTTTCCCTGTCCTTTTTGTCTCTGTTAAATGTTCTGTTATTTTTTGAGGATAAGGTGCTTTCATGGCCTTTGACAATCAATGTAAAAGTAGTCAAGTTCTATCAAATGCCAGTACTCAATTGAAAAGGAAGTTTCCACAAACTCTATTTGCATCCACATTCTACTTTACATACAAGCTAAAAATTGTGATTCATTTTCAACACTACATATATAATTGAAAACCAGTAAAAGGCCAGAATACGAGGCAGAAATGATCAGTTTGAATGCAAAAATAAATATTTTTACCTATAGAAAACCATCCTATTTCTTGCTTGAGGGAACTGAATGCACTATAACATAATGTAATCTTTCAAAGCATAATGGTACAGAGACAACTGTGAATACTGTGCACAAATTCTGACATTGACAATTTGTCCAAGAGTCAATGGAATATAAATGGGGCTGACAAGCATTTCAATTCCATTGGTGTTTAGGTACTTTAAAAATCAAATTGCTCAAATAATTTTAATGCTCTTCCTTGGGCAAGACTTTTAAAGTCTGTTTAAAAAGTCTGAAAACACAATATTGCACTGTGTTATTATATATTTACCAAGATTGAGTCTAATATAAATCCAACCTTATAAAAATCACTTTCTAAAACAGAACAGAAATGCTGATTTAGTGAGGAAAATAACAGCTACATCTTCTCTTACACCAAGAAAAAGGTAACCATAAGTTATGAAATGCCTCATCCTTCTGCATCAAAATGTACAAATTCATCTGTAAACATTGCCATCTTTTTATTCCATCTGTTCCTGTCTGTCCCTTCCAGAGTTGTACCCTCTCCCTCTGCTTGATGTATATAATACCTTCCATTATATCATGTTCTTTCTCTCTCTCTATTGGCTCCTTCACATGAAAATTAAACTTTTTTTTCATTACAGTACTCCTTCCAGTACCTGCCCCTCAAAAAGAATTTGTTGTTTTCCTCACTGCATAATTTTCTAACTTTTATCCATTCTATAATGTGTGTGTGTATGCTCAGTCATGTCCAACTCTTTGCACCCCTTTGGACTGTAGCCTGCCAGCATTCTCTGTCCATGGGATTTTTCAGGCAAGAATACTGGAGTGGGTTACCATTTTCTCCTCTAGGGAATCTCTCCAACCCAGGGATCAAACCCGTATCTCCTGTGTCTCCTGCATTGCAGACAGATTCTTTACCCACCGAGCTATTAGGGAACCCCCTATTCTATTATATTATAGCATCCATATTTTTCCCCACATCCCACTTCTGGCATCACAGGAAGTTCCAGAGTTTTCCTTATTTGCAAAATATGCTTTTAAAATATAGAAATGTCTAAGGATTCTACTAGAGGCTATGAGTATTGATGAGAATATGAAGTACCTAGAAAATAAAATATATATATATATATATATATATATTTAAAATTATTAACAACTATATGGGCTTCCCAGGTGGCTCAGTGGTAAATAATCTGCCTGCTAAGTGAGAGACATGGGTTCGGTCCCTGGGTCAGAAAGATTCCCTGGAGAAGGTAATGGCAACTCACTCCAGTATTCTTGCCTAGGAAATCCCATGGAGAGAAGAGTCTGTCAGGCTACAGTCCACAGAGTTGCAAAGAGTTGGATACAACCTAGTGACTAAACAACAACATGTTAATAATATAATCTTAATGTAACAAAAATATAAATTTTAAATTCCCCCAAAGAGAAAAATGTTGAGTGTGTTTGTGTATAGCAATAAAAGTAATTGTACCTGCCACATAATAATATATATTTTAGTGAGGAATTTTCAGTTTGGATAAATAGAAAATATATATTTCTATAAGGGAAAGCTAAGAAGTTAGGAAGATGTCAATTCTCCATAATGAAATTTACAGCTTTAATACACACAAGACCCTTATTCCAACAAATCTGTTTTTGAACCTGTCAAATTCTTTCAAAAGTTTCTCTTTAAGAAGCAAATAACTGAGGGTATAAAACAAAGCTCAGAAATGTAATTGGAGGAAAAGAACCCAACCTCATATTACTTATTTTAAATTATATTTTAGAGTTAAAAGAATATAAGCATTTTGATAATCAGGCAAGAATCAGTTGATTAATAGATTAAAATGAAAGGTTGCTGCTACGAGCCCTGGATGACACCAGGATTCTTAGCCTAAGGAGGACAGGAATTCTATCTGGGGCCAGTGACGAGGCTTGATCACTCAGAGATTTTGTGCAAAATTCAGGCTTAAATTGAAAAAATCAGGGAAAACCGCTGGGCCATTCAGGTATGGCCTAAATCAAATCCCTTATTATTATACAGTAGAGGTGATAAATAGATTCAAGGGATTAGATCTGGTAGAAAGAGTGCCTGAAGAACTACGGAGAGGTCCATAACACTACAGAAAAGTGAAAGGGAAAGTCACCCAGTCATCTGACTCTTTGGCACCCCATAGAGTGTGGCCTGCCAGGCTCCAGTGTCCATGGGATTCTCCAGGCCAGAATAATGGAGTGGGTAGCCATTCCGTTCTTCAGGGGATCTTCCCAATCCAGGGATTGAAACCAGATCTCCTGCATTGCAGGATGTGGTGACCAAACCATCTCCAAGAAAAAGAAATTCAAGAAAGCAAAGTGATTGTCTGAGGGAGGCCTTACAAATAGCTGAGAAAAGAAGAGAAGTAAAAAGCAAAAGAGAAAGGGATAGGTATACCCAAATGAATGCAGAGATCCAGAGAATAGCAAGGAGAGATAAGAAAGCCTTCTTTGGTGAACAATGCAAGGAAATAGAGGAAAACAATAGAATGGGAAAGACTTGAGATCGCTTCAAGAAAATTGGAGATACCAAGGGAACATTTCATACAAAGATGGGCTCAATAAAGGACAGAAATGACAAGGACCTAACAGAAGCAGAAGAGATTAGAAGTGGTGGCAAGAATACACAGAACTGTACAAAAAAGGTCTTAATGACCTAGATAACCTTGATGGTGTGGACACTCACCTAGAGCCAGACATTCTGGAGTGTGAAGTCAACAGGAACTTAGGAAGCTTTACTACGAACAAAGCTAGTGGAGGTGATGGAATTCCAGCTGAGTTGTTTCAAATCCTAAAAGATGATGCTGTTAAAATATTACACTCAATATACCAGAAAATTTAGAAAACTCAGAAGTGACCACAAAACTGGAAAATATAATTTTTTGTTCCAATCACAATGAAAGGCAATGCCAAAGAATGTTCAAGCTACTGTTCAATTTGCACTGTTTCACATGCTATCAAAGTAATGCTCAAAATCCTTCATGCTAGGCTTCAGCAGTATTTGAATTGAAAAATTCCAGATGTACAAGCTGGATTTAGAAAAGGCAAAGGAGCCGGAGGTCAAATTGCCAACATCCATTGGATCATAGAAAAAGCAAGGGAATTAAAAAAAAAAAAAAATACTTCTGTTTCACTGATGCTAAAGCCTTTGACTGTGGAAAATTCTTCAAGAGATGGGAACACCAGGCCACCTTATCTGTTTCCTGAGAAACCTGTATGTGGGTCAAGAAGCAACAGTTAGACCCAGACATGGAACAACAAACTGGCTCAAAATTGGAAAAGGAGTATGTTAAGGATGCATATTGTCACCTTGCTTATTTAAATTCTATGCAGAGTACATCATGTGAAATCCCAGGCTGGATGATTCACAAGCTTTAATCAAGGTTGCTGGAAGAAATATCACAACCTCAGATACTCAGATGAAACCACTCTTATGGCAGAAAGTGAAGAGGAACTAAAGAGTCTCTTGTTGAAGGTGAAAGAGAATGAAAAAAACTGGCTTAAAACTCAACATTTAAAAAACTGACATCTTGGCATCCGGTCCTATTACTTCATGAAAAACAGATGGAAAAAAGTAGAAACAGTGACAGATTTTATTTCCTTGGGCTTCAAAATCACTGCACATGGTGACTGCAGCCATGAAATTAAAAGATGCTTGATCCTTGGAAGAAAAGCTATGACAAAACTAGACAGTGTATTAAAAAGCAGAGACATCACTTTGCCATCAAACATCCATATAGTCAAAGCTGTGGTTTTTCCAGTAGTCATATACGAATGTGAGAGTTGGACCATCAAGAAGGCTGTGGTGTTGTAAGACTCTTGAGAGTCCCTTGGACAATAAGAAGATCAAATCAGTCAATCCTAAAGGAAATTAGCCTTGACTATTCATTGGAAGGACTGATTCTGAAGCTGAAGCTCAAATACTTTGGCCACATGATGTGAAGAGCCAACTCACTGCAAAAGATTGTGATGCTGGCAAAGATTGAGGGCCAGAGGAGAATGGGGCTGCAGAGGATGAGATAGTTGGATGGATCACTTACTCAATGGACATTAGTTTGAGCAAACTCTGGGAGATAGTGAAGTATAGGGAAGCTTGGTGTGGTGCAGTTCATGGGGTCGCAAAGGGTCAGATACGACTTAGCAACTGAACAACAACCCATAATATATAATTTCATTTTATACTATCTGTATACCATAGCCCTGTTCTTGAACCACTTTTTATAGTCTTGGTTTTGACCCATTATTTTATCATTATCTAGCTAACTTTTTGTTACCAATTTTATTTCCTGATCACTTCCTTTCTCATAACAGTATAACAGATGAGACACTCCCAAGATCACTTTTATCTTCTATATTACCTTTCCCTTTTCAGAATTCATCTGGTTCTATAACTTTTAAAAATTTTTGTTATAATTGCTCTCAAATTTAAAGCTCTACTACCACAGCTTAGAGCTACAATCTGTTTTAGCCCATCTGTATGACATCACCATATTTGGTTTAATAGACATTTCATAGCTTAACTTATCACAACCAAAATATTATTTATCCTCCTAAATCTATACATTCTAAATATTTTCTCACATCTCTAAATGGTGCATATTTGCACAAATGGTCAAATATACCCTATGAGTCATTACAGATTACATTTTATTTCACCTTTTATGGCCAATAAACTTTTAAATCCCTTTGACTCTGCCCTCAATATACTTTCTGTATCTGACCATCATTTACCCTTTTTACTCTCAAAACTCTTGTCTAAGCAAGTAGCACATATTTTATGGAGTACAACACCAGAATTCTCTCTCTTTTACCTACCCACTGCCCATTGCCATAGCAGCCAGGCAGATTTTTATAAGACATAAATCATATTATATAGCCCCTATATTCTATATATACCAATATCTTTCAGTCACACTTAAAGAAATATCTCATCTCTTTCCCATGACCTGAGAGATATGATCTGTTTCCTAGCAATCTCTTTGATCTCATCTGTTACCACTATCTGCTTGATCCCTCTTGTCCACATATTTGGCCTTCTTACTAGTTTTTACATAAGTTTTATCAAACTCTGGGAGATAGAGATAGACAGGGAAGTTTGTCATGCTAAAGTTCATGAGGTTGAAAAGAGTCAGACACAACTTAGCGATTGAACAAGTTTTTAAACATACCGAGCACAATCCAGTTTCAGGGAGTTTATGCTTCCTGGTTTCAGCGCCTGTCATTTCTACCAGGTCAAGGCTTAACTTCATTCAGACATGATTGTCACCCTTGTTGAGAAAGGAAAAATAATCAAAACTTTCCCATAAATTTGTTTTGTCCTTATGCATGGGAATTTTTAAATTCCCAGTTTACCTCAAAACTTAACAAACTTTATGCAATATGCCTCATTCTCCCTGGCCTTGCTTCTCTGAGAGTTTCTTCCACAGATACTTTCTATGCTAGTACCATGCTCTAATTCTTCCTAAAATACTTCAGAAATATTTTGTCTGCATTTAATTTTATGCTTATTATCATATGCACCTCTGATGCTCCTGTACCCCTAGAATATGAGCTCCTTCAAAGCAAGGATTTAATCAGTCTTTTTCATTTCTGTATCACAGAGTTTGCAAATTACATGAAATGTATTAGGCATTTCACAAATATTTGTTGTATAATCAATGCCAAGCAAACTTTTAATTGTTAATATCAACATTTTAATAAAGTATTAAAAATAAAATCATATATAATATCCTCAACAGACAAAGGTAACAGTCATATGTAGCATAAATATATAAAGGAAACTGTAAGGTGAAGGTATTTTTAAAGATATCAATAAATAGCCAAAACAATAAATGTTTTTAAAATATGTATCTTAAAGAAAATCTAGGGAAAATAAAGTCCAAATAGCAATGATTTCTTTTTAAAAAGTATTTTTAAATGTCTTAGCTAATAAGCACTAAATATGTTATATATATGAGTGAAGACAGATTTAGAAAGGACAAGTAAAGTTAATGAGGTAAAGAAAATCACAAAGGACACATTATGGCAATTGAAAAATAGAGTACTGAGGAAACCATGCCAAACGTGTTGATGAATCAGGGAAACAAACTATAAAAAAATAAAGCAACAAACATCCAAACAAAACATATCTTGAAAGTAGTTTACACACATTCCTCCAAAGTTGATGCATGTTAGTGTTTGCACTAACTTGACATTTTTAATGTTCATGTGTACTATTTTCCTAAAATATGGTTTTAATATTAATCTAAATTTTATTTCCCCCATGTCAATAAATGAAGAAAAATAACAACTGTCACACAATCACCAAAAAGTATTCTGTAACCAAAAAAAAAAAAGAAATTCTGTAACCAAGGAGTAAATAATAGATATGGTATATCTCCAGCCCGATTTTGTTGATAATTCATTTTCCACACACCAATGGTGCTACTGTACCTTTTAATAGACTCTCTAGTGCATTCTTTGTAGTGTATTTTGGACTAACCCACTAACACAGGGGAATATTGCTAGGGGAAAAATAGTACAACGCAGCCCTTAGTGAATGATTTAAAGAATGACTGAATCATTTTTCTTTCTTGGAGGAAAACGAGTTTTGTTTGTACTGTTCCACATTTTTATTATCATAAATAAGGCTTGCATTTCCGTGAGAGAGTTTCTCTTATTCTGACAAATACCCATTGAAAGTATGTAGGAAAGCATAGGAGATGTAATAATTTTATAGAGGAAAAAAATACAATGAAAGTGACATATATCCCTGTAGTTGATATCTGATCCCTGAGAGTATCATTCAAACCGTTTGGTCCTGAAGAAAACCCAGAGTCTTCGTAAATCTTTCCTTTATAAGGAACTATTCAACTTCTTTTACCATGCTTGACAGAGTTAAGTTACTTCTCATCACTTCTTCATCCTTAGAGATGAGAATTATGTGGAGTTAGCGGATTTTATACAAGCGCTTTTATTATCTTCTAAGTCAGGTCAGGATAATGTTTGTTTCTACTCTCTAGTTTGATGCCCCCAATTTTCCTTCTTTGTCTTTTTCTTGGGTTTGACATTGTCCTCCCTTCATATATTGGCATTTAACTCTATAATCTCATATACTGATTGCCTACCAAATACTTTAAAGTATCAGGAACTATTAAAGTTTTATAAACCAATTTTGAGTTTGGAAAAATGACTTTGTTATGGTGCAAAAAAGAAATAAATGAAAATTATTTTCTCTATCTGACAGGATTGCAAAATGGAGTTTAATATGAGGGCAGTGAGAAATAGAATATTCAGCAATATAGCAAAAAGGAGACAAAAAATAAAGTAATGAGAAACTTTATGAAGAGGGAGAAGGACCAGGAAAAATAAGGCATTTGAAAAATAATTTGAGTTTTGAGATGAACTGGAAATTTTAAAAATTTTCATGTAAGTAGTGTAAGGTTCTGAAAAGTTTGTGAGAAACTGAGAAGTTGTCTTCCCTTTCACAAGAATGGTGGAGATTCTGCTCTTTGGTTTGTTTGAGGGAATAAACAGTGGCAACAAGAGAACAATGGCAAGAAAGTAGTTGTAAATTTTCTGGAGAAAGTTGGATATATCAGGTTCAAAAATTTTCTGAGAACTTTTCTGTCAAACAATGAAATGTTACAAGTTTTTACAGACAAGTAGGCAAGAATAACTGAATACTCACTCTTATTTGTTTCTTCACTCAGTGAACATGTGCTATTTAATAAGCACTATACAGAGCATGACAACATATTAATATAATACTGGACAAATGGGTGATGATGCTACATTAGTTCTGAGAGAAAGAAGTATTAATGATGATAGGAGAGATGAATGTGAATGTATTGTAGATAGAGCAATTATGGTCTCCTGATGAATTTGGATATGGATGTAGATCAATGAAGTCATGCATAACACTAAGGACTTTGGACTAGACAGTAAGAAAGAATTTAACTTGAGTCAGGAATTTAGTTTCTAAAAAGTTATTATATTTAAATGTATCTTAGTATGTCTGAGAAAATTTATAGAATATGATAAGTAGGTAGTGACCTATAAGAATAGATTTGGGAGGACATAACTAGCCTGGGGAAAATTTTTTGCAAATCTTTGACATATAGAAAGTATTTAAATCTATGGGAATAGATCATATCAACAAGAAACTGAAAATTTAGAGATGAGATGGAAGGCCTAGTTCCTATGGTATTCCAAACTAAGAAGTTGAGAAGATAAGATATAAGTAAAGTAGATAAAGGAGGAAAAATTAGATTGGTAATGACAAAATAAATAATAGAAGTAGTGTGTTACCTTGGAAACCTAGTGAAGGAAGTTTATAAAGCAAGAGGAAGTGATTAATGGGCAATGTCAAATGCTAACCAGTTAAATGGAATAAAGACTAATAATTGATAAATAAAAAAGATGCATGTTAAGGAATAGGGAACAATGAAAGGATGGTGACATAAATATACTGAATATCCCAACAGAGTGATGAGTTTGGGGTACCAAAGTAAATGAGGTAAACAGGAGGAAGTGATGAGAAAGTAGTATAACATTTAATATGGCTACAGTGTTGTGTTATTCAAGCTACAGTTTGTTTGTAGTAGCCAATTGTTTAATATTTTGGGTTTTTTTTTTAAGGCGGTTGAAAAATAGTTCAGTTCAGTTCAGTCGCTCAGTCATTTCTGACTTGTTGCGACCCCATGAGCTGCAACATCCCAGGCTTCCTTGTCCAACACCAACTCCTGGAGCACACCCAAACCCATGTCCATTTAGGCGGTGATGCCATCCAATCGTTTCATCCTCTGTCGTCTACTTCTCATCCTGTCCTCAATCTTTCCCAGAATCAGGGTCTTTTCAAAGGAGTCAACTCTTTATATCAGGTGGCCAAAGTATTGGAGTTTCAGCTTCAACATCAGTCCTCCAATGAACAACCAGAACTGATCTCCTTTAGGATGGACTGGTTGGATCTCCTTGCAGTCCAAGGGACTCTTAAGAGTCTTCTCCAACACTACAGTTCAAAAGCATCAATTATTTGGCACTCAGCTTTCTTCACAGTCCAACTCTCACATCCATACATAACCATAGCCTTCCTAGAAAGGCCTTTGTCAGCAATGTCCCTGCTTTTTATTTTTTATTAAAAAAAAAAATTAGACATGAATCCACCACAGGTGTACATGAGTTCCCAACCTTGAACCCCCCTCCCACCACCCTCCCCATATCATCTCTCTGGGTCATCCCAGTGCACCAGCCCCAAGCATCCTGTATCCTGTATTGAACCTAGACTAGCAATTCATTTCTTACATGATAGTATATATGTTTCAATGCCATTCTATCAAATCATCCCACCCTCTCCCTCTCCCACAGAGTCCAAAAGTCTGTTATTTACATCTGCATCTCTTCTGCTGTCTCGCATACAGGGTTATCATTACCATCTTTCTAAATTCCATATGTATGTGTTAGTATACTGTATTGGTGTTTTTCTTTCTGGCTTACTTCTCTCTGTATAATCAGCTCCAGTTTCATCCACCTCATTAGAACTGATTCAAATGTATTCTTTTTAATGGCTGAGTAATACTCCATTGTGTATATGTACCACAGCTTTCTTATCCATTCATCTGGTGATGGACATCTAGGTTGCTTCCATGTCTTGGCTATTATAAACAGTGCTACGATGAACATTGGGGTACATGTGTCTCTTTCAATTCTGGTTTCCTTGGTGTGTATGCCCAGTAGTGGGATTGCTGGGTCATAAGGCAGTTCTATTTGTAGTTTTTTAAGGAATCTCCACACTGTTCTCCATAGTGGCTGTACTAGTTTGCATTCCCACCAACAGTGTAAGAGGGTTCCCTTTTCTCCACACCCTCTCCAGGATTCATTGCTTGTAGACTTTTGGATCGCAGCCATTCTGACTGGTGTGAAATGGTACCTCATTGTGGTCTTGATTTGCATTTCTCTGATAATGAGTGATGTCGAGCGTCTTTTCAAGCGTTTGTTAGCCATCTGTATGTCTTCTTTGGAGAAATGTCTCCAAATGTCCCTGCTTTTTAATATGCTGTCTAGGTTGGTCATAACTTTCCTTCCAAGGAGAAAGCGTCTTTTAATTTCATGGCTACAATCACCATCTGCAGTGATTTTGGAGCCCCCCAGAATAAAGTCTCTCATGGTTTCCACTGTTTCCCCGTTTATTTGCCATAAAGTGATGGGACCAAATGCCATGATCTTAGCTTTCTGAATGTTGAGCTTTAAGTCAACTTTTTCACTCCCCTCTTTCACTTTCATCAAGAGGCTATTTAGTTCTTCTTCACTTTCTGCCATAACGGTGGTGTCATCTGCATGTCTGAGGTTATTGATATTTCTCCTGGCAATCTTGATTCCAGCTTGTGCTTCCTCCAGCCCAGCATTTCTCATGATGTACTCTGCATAGAAGTTAAATAAGCAGGGTGACAATATACAGCCTTCATGTACTCCTTTTCCTATTTGGAAACAGTCCGTTATTCCATGTCCACTTCTAACTGTTGCTTCCTGACCTCCATACAGGTTTTTCAAGAGGCAGGTCAGGTGGTCTGGTATTCTCATCACTTTCAGAATTTCCCACAGTTTATTGTGATCCACACAGTCAAAGGCTTTGGCATAGTCAATAAAGGAGAAATAGATGTTTCTCTGGAACTCTCTTGCTTTTTCCATGATCCATCGGATGTTGGCAATTTAATCTCTGGTTCCTCTGCCTTTTCTAAAACCCACTTGAACATCTGGAAGTTCATGGTTCATGTATTGCTAAAGCCTGGCTTGAAGAATTTTGAACATTACTTTACTAGCATGTGAGATGAGTGTAATTGTGTGGTAGTTTAAGCATTCTTTGGCATTGCCTTTCTTTGGGATTGGAATGGAAACTGTCCTTTCCCAGTCCTGTGGCCACTGCTGAGGTTTCCAAATTTGCTGGCATATTGAGTGCAACACTTTCACAGCATCATCTTTTAGGATTTGAAATAGCTCAACTGGAATTCCATCACCTCCAGTATCTTTGTTCTTATTGATACTTCCTAACGCCCACTTGACCTCACATTCTAGGATGTCTGGCTCTAGGTGAGTGATAACACCACCGTGTGCAAAATCATTAGTACTTTAAAATCAACCATGACTGGACAATTGGTATACCAGAAATAAATTCTACAGATCAAGTTTTTTTTGTTTTTTTTTTTTTTTTTTTACTTTCCCAGAGAAGTTTTACCTACTTATAATTCATATTTGTATGTTTTTATCATTGTAAGGTCTGCAATTATTAGAAAGAGTGCTTAGCTAAACAGAGAGATGAGCTAATAAGGGGAAATGAGTTCACATACCTGAGAATCCAGTGTATTAGAAGTATCATCTGTATATTGTTTTTCATATGTATATGAAAACAGTTTAAAAAATCAAGGTGCAGTACTGGGGAGAGTAGCTGTGATTCAGAAGCTAAAAAATCACTAGAAATGAGCAGGTATGACTACTCAGTTGTGAGAAAATAGCATTGAGAGACAGTGTGTCATACACACAAAACTAAAAGTGTCTGGAATGAGAAAAGAATGGCCTAAAAGTGGAGTGAAAGAAAGGCATCCATATGCTCCCTCTCCAGGCTCTGCAACATCAAAACTGTGTGAGGAAAAATAATCATTACTTTTTGGTAAACAAAGTTTGTGAAGGGAAGACAGATTAGAGCATGAATTTAGAGCATGAAAATGAAGGAAAGGTTCAGAGGAGAAGATCAGAATATAGGAGGTTATTCTGATAATGTACGAAGGTGTCATGAAAGATTTTGATGAATTAGAAAGTGATGGAATGAGGATTACAGGGACATGCATATGAGTGAGAGACATGGCAGTTAATCTTGGAAACTGAGTGTTCTTGTGCCAACCAATATAATGAGGAATAAAGGACATAATAAGATTAGTTGTAATGAGTTCAAGACTGGTAGGATGCTGAGGTTGTGTTAAATGGCAGGAGTGGCAGACTTTTGATTCTCCCTCTTGATCCTTGATGATAAGATTATAAGGTTTGGGAGGAATAGTCTTTTGTTGTTCAGTCTATAAATTGTGTCCAACTCTTTGTGGCACCATGGACTAAAGCCTGCCAGGCTCCTCTGCCCATGAAATTTTCCAGGCAAAAATATTGGAATGGGTTGCCATTTTCTAGTTTAGGATATCTTCCTGATACAGGGATCAAACCCATGTCTCTTGTGTCTCTTGCATCAACAGGTGGATTCTTTATCACTGTCCCACTGGGAAGCCCACTACCTCCCAGAGTTTGCTCAAATTTGTGTCCATTGAATCAGTGATGTTATCTAATCATCTCATTTTCTGTTGCCCCCTTCTCCTTTTGCCTTAATTTTCCCAGCCTCAAGGACTTTTCCAATGAGTAGGCTCTTCACATCAGTAGCCAAAGTATTAGAGCTTCAGCTTTAGCACCGGTCCTTCCAATGAATATTCAGGGTTGATTCCCTTTAAGATTGACTGGTTTGTTCTCTTTGTAGTCCAAGGCATTCTCAAGAGTTTTCTCCAACACCACAATTCAAAAACATTCTTCAGTGGTCAGCCTGCTTTGTGATCCAACTCTCACATCCATACATGACTACTGGAAAAACGATAGCTTTGACTATACGGACCTTAGTCAGCAAAATGTCATTTTCTGCTTTTTAATACACTGTCTAGGTTTGTCATAGATTTACTTTCAAGGAGCAAATGTCTTTTACTTTCATGGCTGTAGTCACTTAACTCTCTGCAGTGATTTTGGATCCCAAGAATAGAAAATCTGTTACTGCTTCTCTTTCCCCATCTATTTGCAGTGAAGTGATGGGACCTGATGCCATGATATTAGTTTTTGAATGTTGAGCTTCAAACCAGCTTTTTTACTCTTCTCTCTCTCCCTCATCAAAAGACTCTTTCCTTCCTCTTCCCTTTCTGCCATCAGAGTGATAATATTTGCCTATCTGAGGTTGTTGATGTTTTTTCCAGGCAATCTTGATTCCAGCTTGTGATTCATTCAGCCTTGAATTTAGCATGATATACGCTGCATATAAAGCATCTGCCTGCAATGCGGGAGACCCGGGTTCGATTCCTGGTTCGGGAAGATCCCCTGGAGAAGGAAATGGCTATCCACTCCAGCACCCTTGCTTGGAAAATCCCATGGATGGAGGAGCCTGATAGTCTACAGTCCATGGGGTCGCAAAGAGTCCTACAGGACTGAGCGACTTGACTTTCACTTTCACTCTGAGTATAAGTTAAATAATAAGCAGAGTGACAATATACAGCCTTGTCATTCTCCTTTCCTAATTTGGAACCAGTCAATTGTTCAATTTCCAGTTCTAACTTTACTTCTTGATCTATATACAGGTTTCTCAGGAGACAAGTAAGATGGTCTGGTTGGTATGCCCATGTCTTTAAGAATTTTCCACGGTTTGTGAGATCCACACAGTCAAATGCTTAAATGCAGTCAATGAAGCAGAAGTTTTTCTGGAATTCCCTTGCTTTCTCCAGGATCCAACGAAAGTTGCAATTTGTTCTCTGTTTCCTCTTCTTTTTCTAAATCCAACTTTTACATCTGAAGTTCTTGGTTCACCTACTGCTGAAGCCTAGCTTGAAGGATTTTGAACATAAATTTGATACCATGAGGAAGGAGCACAATTTACAGTAGTTTGAACATTCTTTATGTAACTATATCCTATGTTGACTTCATAAAACAGTTCATTTGTTTGTTTGCTTTAACTGGAGGATAACTGCTCTACAATATTGTATTGGGGCAGTTCATATTTGAGTAAAGTTCTTAAAAATTCATCAACTTATTATTTTAAGTTTATGCTTAATCCCTCTTTTTTTTTTTTTTTTTGGTCTTCTATTTAACAGAATGTCCATTGCTGATTCACCTTTGGGCCCTTTCTGTCTAACACAGGAATAAACATCTACAAGGCCATTAATTAAAATTTGTTGAATGGGTTCAAAGGTTACGGCTCTCTTGATTCTCACATTCAGCCCCTGGTGTCCACAATACAGCACTGTTACAGAGAACTAGCTCTATGGTATTGAAAGAAGAAACCACATGCTGAGTTAGAATTAGCCTTTTGAACAAGTAATTCATAATTGATTTCATAAATAATTAGTTACTTAATAGATTCTTAAATTTATAGAAACATAAATATTTTCAATTTGTTATAACCTACAACTTGGCACTCTAACCTGAAAAAATTAAGAAATAGGAAGATCTGTGCCCAGCAGTTTGCAAATATATATTTTGCTAGAAATTTCATGAATATATTGATTCTGAAGTGCTTTTAGTATTATTTTAATTGTTAAATGGATAATTTAAGCTTATGATAAAGTAATAGGACTAATGACTCTCTAAACTAATAAAGTAACTTTTAAAATTCAGCAGTAAGAAAACAAAGAGCCCAATTAAATAATGAATAAAATACAGGAAGAGATACCTCACCAAAGAAGATACAAAGATACAAATAAGAATATGGAAAAGTGCTCCCCATCATATGGAGCTTCCCATCATTAGGGAACTTTCAGTTAAAATGAGGTATCATTGCACATCTATTAGAGTAGCTAAAATATTTTCAGTGATCAATGCAAAGAAATAGAGGAAAAGAACAGAATGGTAAACACTAGAGATCTCTTCAAGAAAATTAGAGATACCAAGGGAACATTTCATGCAAAGATGGGCTCGATAAAGGACAGAAATGGTATGGACCTAACAGAAGCAGAAGATATTAAGAAAAAGTGGCAAGAATACATGGAAGAACTGTACAAAAAAAAATCTTCACAACCCAGATAATCATGATGGTGTGATCACTCATCTAGAGCCAGACATCCTGGAATGTGAAGTCAAGTGGGCCTTAGAAAGCATCACTACGACCAAAGCTAGTGGAAGTGATGGAATTCCAGTGGAGCTATTTCAAATCCTAAAAGATGATGCTGTGAAAGTGTTGCACTCAATATTCCAGCAAATTTGGAAACCTCAGCAGTGGCCACAGGACTGGAAAAGTCAGTTTTCATTCCAATCCCAAAGAAAGGCAATGCCAAAGAATGCTCAAACTACCGCACAATTGCACTCATCTCACACGCTAGTAAAATAATGCTCAAAATTCTCCAAACCAGGCTTAAGCAATACATGAACCATGAACTTCCTGATGTTCAAGCGGGTTTTAGAAAAGGCAGAGGAACCAGAGATCAAATTGCCAACATCCACTGGATCATGGAAAAAGCAAGAGAGTTCCAGAAAAACATCTATTTCTCCTTTATTGACTATGCCAAAGCCTTTGACTGTGTGGATCACAATAAGCTGTGGAAAATTCTGAAAGTGATGGGAATACCAGACCACCTGCCCTGCCTCTTGAGAAATCTGTATGCAGGTCAGGAAGCAACAGTTAGAAATGGACATAGAACAACAGATTGGTTTCAAATAGGAAAAGGAGTACGTCAAGGCTGTATATTGTCACCCTGCTTATTTAACTTCTATGCAGAGTACATCATCAGAAATGCTGGACTGAAAGAAACACAAGCTGGAATCAAGATTGCCGGGAGAAATATCAATAACCTCAGATATGCAGGTGACACCACCCTTATGGCAGAAAGTGAAGAGGAGCTAAAAAGCCTCTTGATGAAAGTGAAAGTGGAGAGTGAAAAAGTTGACTTAAAGCTCAACATTCAGAAAACAAAGATCATGGCATCCAGACCCATCACTTCATGGGAAATAGATGGGGAAATAGTGGAGACAGTGTCAGACTTTATCTTTTGGGCTCCAAAATCACTGCAGATGGTGACTGCAGCCATGAAATTAAAAGATGCTTATTCCTTGGAAGAAAAGTTATGACCAACCTAGACAGCATATTCAAAAGCAGAGACATTACTTTGCCGAATAAGGTCCGTCTATTCAAGGCTATGGTTTTTCCTGTGGTCATGTATGGATGTGAGAGTTGGACTGTGAAGAAAGCTGAGCACTGAAGAATTCATGCTTTTGAGCTGTGGTGTTGGAGAAGACTCTTGAGAGTCCCTTGGACTGCAAGGAGATCCAACCAGTCCATTCTGAAAGAGATCAGCCCTGGGATTTCTTTGGAAGGAATGATGCTAAAGCTGAAACTCCAGTACTTTGTCCACCTCATGTGAAGAGTTGACTCATTGGAAAAGACTCTGATGCTGGGAGGGATTGGGGGCAGGAGGTGAAGGGGACGACAGAGGATGAGATGACTGGATGGCATCACTGACTCGATGGACGTGAGTCAACATTCTACTGGCATTCAAACACTTTGGAAAGCACATTTTTCTGTCTAGTGGTTTTCTGCACCCCACAGAGTCTAAGAATAATTTTCTCCCATAGTCTGATTGAAACATTTTGCCATAGAACTAACTGTTGAGTATACTTTTCCTAAACTAAAGTGTAGAACTGAACTGATTACTTAAAAAGAGAAGCCATATTTACCTGAATAGTTTTGATTATGAAACAGAAAAATGACTCTTTAATTACTCATGTGATACTAGTGTTTTAGTTCAGGCTGCTGCTGCTGTTGCTATGTCGCTTCAGTTGTGTCTGACTTTGTGACCCCATAGATGGCAGCCCACCAGGCTCCTCCGTCCCTGGGATTCTCCAGGCAAGAACACTGGAGTGGGCTGCCATTTCTTTCTCCAGTGCATGAAAGTGAAAACTGAAAGTGAAGTCACTGAGTTGTGTCCAACTCTCAGCTACCCCATGGACTGAAGCCCACCAGGCTCCTTTGTCCATGGGATTTTCCAGGCAAGAGTAGTGGAATGGGGTGCCATTGCCTTCTCTGTTAGTTCAGGCTAGTTTTGCACATTTAGTATTATTATATGTGGGGGGAGGTGCATGTGTGTATGCTAGAGACCAAGGAGTTATACCCAAGTCCAGGACAGCTTCCATGAATAATATGAAAAAAAAAAAACTGAACAGAATTTTGGAAATATTGTCTTTTAAATGGAAGTAACTGAGAAAAGGGGAAGGAGATACTGGGATAATCTGTCCTAAGTATAATATGTAAATTCTATGTAATATGTAAAACTATGCATAGGAATGTTTATTCTATATGCCATATATACAATATAAATATAAATTATTGTATATAATAATACATTCTAATTTATATCAATATATAAATGTGTGTCTATAATATAGCATATATTACATGCTTCATGTTCATGATCTCTTTCTATCACTGCCAGGTTATTTGCTAGGCAAAAGCCTAGAATAATTGCTACTGGCCCTGACCATCCTTCAGTCAAAACTATAACTGTTAATGTTCAAATATAGATAATTTTCAATTATTAAGCTTTCTAACAACCTATAACTTGATACTTTATTGAGGGATTCCATCTTCTTGTCTTAATAGTTATAAATTTCACTATCCATTCGTTTCATAGAATCCATTCTCTGTAACCATGGAAAGTCATTGCAACAATGGTGAATTAGTGATTTGAATATCACTGCATTTCCCAGACCTTTTATGTGTAAACTAGAAACCAGCTTTATCCATATTTCATTTTTGCGATTGGCTATCTTGCGTGCTCTTTCATATATGTGAGATCTATATTGAGAATTCATGAAGCCATAAGTAAGTTTTAATGCAAGATTTTATTGACCTTCACTGGGCTCATTCATTCAGTCATGCCTGACTCTGTGGCCCCATAGCCTGTAGCCCACCTGACTCCTGCTGTCTATGAGTTCTTCAGACAGAAATACTGAAGTGGTTGCCACTTCCTACTCTAGGGGGTCTTCCCAACCCAGGGACTGAACCCATGTTTCTGGCATATACTGACAGGCAGATCACCGCTAGCACCACCTAGGAAGCCCCATTGACCTTCCTTGCTAGAATATAAAAATTTCTAATCATTATTTCTTTCTGTTAACTTACAAAAATTCCTCTCAACTTTTACTCTTATTGTGAACTTTTAATAGACTAAACTATAAATGCTTTGAACAACACGGTCACACATTCTTAGCTCTATATACTGTTCTCTCCAGGCCTCATGTTCTTTTACACATGGTCAACTTCCAACATAATTTTGTTAAATTATTAACATTTTAGTAGAATTAAAATATATTCATTTAAAAAAAATAGGTTGAAATTCAACTTTGAATTTTAAACAGTGAGGAAGAGTATAGATGTGGTTATATAAATTCATATATGTAATAATACATTCAAAAAGGGCAACCTATTTATCTAATCAGAATCCTAGATTTTTCTGTCTAAAGCCTAACTACTGGAGAAATACTATTAATCACATTAACACTATTTATGGTAAAACATTACTCATCTTGTTTGATGAAAGTGTAGTATCTTTGACAATCTCCAGAGTGCCATCTGATTATGACAGTCATCACTCATATTCAACGATATTGGCATCCATGTTTCAAAAACATACAGCTGCTACTTGCGGACATATTCTTTATAAATTTAGCAGAAACATCGAGAGGAGACAGTATCTTGGGTGTCTATGACAAATCAATCATTTTAGAGATAGATGAGCAACATTTTCTGTAAAACAACACATTTTTTATCTAAGTTAAGAAAAAAGTCTTTTGGGTTTCTCCTACTCTATAAATTGTTCCCTTGTAGAAAAACAAAAGCAAAAAATGTTCCCTGAATTCATTAGAGCACAAATCACAGAGAAAAAAAAGTATGTGAATTCTTTTCTAAATGTCACCCAAAGAAATAATAATGTTAATTTAAGGGAAAAATTAGAGATTTTAGCAATTAGTTTATACTCAATACAACCTATAATTTTTCTTTGGTTAACAAGTCAGAATAGAAAGTTTATATTTTTCTAAAATACTCCAATATGGAGAAATGATTTTTTTTCAGCTCTACTGAGGTATAAATGGCAAATAAAATTGTAAGACATTTAAAGCATACCTTGTGAGGATTTAATATATGGTGTATATGTTGTGAGAGGTTTTTTCCCCAACTAGTTAATTATCATATGCATCACCTCACTTATTTATCTTCTTATTCCCTCTTTTTTTTTTTTTTTTGGTGAGAACATATGAGTTCTACTCTTTTAGCAAATTTCAATTACATAATACAGTGTTATCAACTATAGTCTGTAGTATATAGGGGACGGATCTCCACTCCAGTATTCTGGCCTGGAGAATTCCATGGACAGAGGAGCTTGGCAGGGTAGAGTCGACTGGGCTCACAAGAGTTGGGCGTGACTGAGTGACTTTTAATTTCACTTTCTTTTCAATACAGTATTATCAACCATAGTTACATGTTGTGCATATTATCCTCAGCCTTTTTCACCTTAAAGCAAAAAATATTACACAAGTCACATTTAATATACATACTTTATCCAGCATTGAAGAGGATTTACTAGGCCTAGAATAACGTGTGTAAGTCAGTCTTTAAAATTCACCTATTCTCAATTGCCCTGATTTACTTTATTTTGGCACATACTTTTTAATAACCAGTGTATCCCTGATGAGATTTTACGTACTATGTGTTTGAAGTAGCTCAGCTGGTAGAGAATCCGCCTAATGCAGAAGACACCAGTTAGATTCCTGGGTTGGGAAGATCCTCTGGAGAAGGAGAAGGGATAGGTTACCCACTCCAGTATTCTTGGGCTTACCTGGTGGCTCAGATAGTAAACAGTCCACCTGCAATGCAGGAGACCTAGGTTTGATCCCTGGATTGGGAAGATCCTCTGGAGAAGGGAATGGCTACCCACTCCAGTATTCTTGCCTGGAGAATTCCATGGATAGAGGAGCCTAGCAGGCTACAGACCATGGGGTCACAAAGAGTTGGACATGACTGAGTTCACCTTCACTGGATAGAGGCACAAATAACAACAGACTGGTTCCAAATAGGAAAAGGAGTACGTCAAGGCTGTATATTGTCACCATGCTTATTTAACTTATATGCAGAGTACATCATGAGAAACGCTGGACTGGAAGAAACACAAGCTGGAATCAAGATTGCTGGGAGAAATATCAACAACCTCAGATATGCAGATGACACCACCCTTATGGCCGAAAGTGAAGAGGAACTAAAAAGCCTCTTGATGAGAGTGAAAGAGGAGAGCGAAAAAGTTGGCTTAAAGCTCAACATTCAGAAAATGAAGATCATGGCATCCAGTCCCTTCACTTCATGGGAAATAGATGGGGAAACAGTGGAAACAGTGTCAGACTTTATTTTGGGGGCTCCAAAATCACTGCAGATGGTGGTTGCAGCCATGAAATGAAAAGACGCTTACTCCTTGGAAGAAAAGTTATGACCAACCTAGATAGCATATTCAAAAGCAGAGACATTACTTTGCTGACTAAGGCCCGTCTAGTCAAGGCTATGGTTTTTCCAGTGGTCATGTATGGATGTGAGAGTTGGACTTTGAAGAAGGCTGAGCACCGAAAAACCGATGCTTTTGAAATGTGGTGTTGGAGAAGACTCTTGAGAGTCCCTTGGACTGCAAGGAGATCCAACTAGTCCATTTGGAAGGAGATCAACCCTGGGATTTCTTTGGAAGGAATGATGCTAAAGCTGAAACTCCAGTACTTTTGCCACCTCATGCGAAGAGTTGACTCATTGGAAAAGACTCTGATGCTGGGAGGGATTGAGGGCAGGAGGAGAAGGGGACGACAGAGGATGAGATGGCTGGATGGCATCACTGACTCGATGGACGTGAGTCTGAGTGAACTCCGGGAGTTGGTGATGGACAGGGAGGCCTGGCGTGCTGCAATTCATGGGGTCGCGAAGAGTCGGACACGACTGAGCGACTGAACTGAACTGAACTGAACTGTGTTGTAGACCAGTGGTTTGTACAGAATTTTTTTTTTTTTTGAGAAGTCCAGAAAAAAAATTGTTTAGGGTTTGTGAGTCACATTTTCTTTGTCACAACTGTTCGACTCCATGGTTACAATGTAAAAACAATAAAAAGGAAATATATGTGACTGTGTCCCAATAAAATTTTATTAGTGGACATTGAAATTTGAACTTTATATAATTTTTAAGATTTGTAAATGTCAATCCCCTTTTGGTTTATTTTCAACCATTTATAATATAAAATCTGTTCTCAGCTTGTGATTTATATACACAGGTTATGGCTTAGATTTGATCCTCAGATTGTACTTTGCTGACAATATAGACATATAGTATAAATTATAGAGATATAGGGTTCTCTGGTGCCTCAGATGGTAAAGAATATGCTTGCAGTGCAGGAGACCCAGGTTTGATCCCTCAGTTGGGAAGATGCCCTAGAGAAGGGAATGGCTACCCTCCCCAATATTCTTATCTGGAGAATTCTATGGACAGAGGAGCCTGTTGGGCTATAGTCCATAGGGTCGCTAAGAGATGGATACAACTAAAACAGTTATATAATTTAATATACACAGGAAATGATAATGAAAAATGCAGAAAATTTTCACCATTATACAACTCACAAAGTTAGTCTGAGATGGATTCTTGGAAAAAGTGTGATAGCACTTAAAGTAAGTCTAATTAAGAATATAAAATAAGAAATTAGAAGGAAAGAGAGCTAGAAACAAGTTCTGAAATCAAGTTTTAAAAGCAGAAATGAATGAGGTATTTCTTGGTTCCTTGAAACTTACCACTAATTTGGATTTTGACAATGCTTACTAATGATCTCTCAGTTCTTAGTCTACAGATTTCTATTTTTTAAGCTTATGTTGAATGATAAAATGCTCATTTTAATGATCTAATATTAAATATAAATACAATGCTTCCAATATCTGATATAAGTATACTTAATATTTCAAAAATATTTAACTTCAATATTCATATTAAATATGGACATTTCATTTCGTTTATAGAAATCTTTGAGAAAGTTCTGTGGCACTTTTTTGCCATAATTTGATCATATCAATCTTTTGGCTTTTGCTTCTAAAAGAGAAAAACATTTACTCAAATATGCAAGTAAACAGTATGAAAAAGGTAGAATTTTCTGGGGCAAACATTCCCCACTTGTCACTGACTTCAAAGATACTACGTTTCTATTATAGTTTCAAGATGAGACCACAACTTAGCAGAAAGAAATCCCTCCTTTATCACACATAAAAGCTATACATTTAATTATCCAAACCAAATCAGACAATTTTATTGAAAGGAAAACACATAACTGTTTTGTGGCGAGGATAAAATTATTAACAAATTAAGAGAATTCTTTTCTTTTTAAAAACTAACTGCAGCATCACACGAGCAAATCAAATAAAAAAATCTCTTCAAGATACCAGCATTTGAATTTGCTTATTACAGACAGTCATGAGGAAAGCTTTTAATTCTCAAACAGGTCATATTTCTTCATGGAGGATATGGAAATTTTTTTCTCTGAGCAGCAGTATTAATTTTAGTATTATAAAACGGTTTGGTGGTATCATACTTGAACAATGTCCCCAGGCTGATATATGTTGAAAGCACAAGGAAAGCAAATGATATTCATATTGTGAATAGCATCACTAAAGAGTAATAATGAATAAAATCCTGCTCTCAAAAAACATTTCATTTACGTCAAGGCTGTGCACTAACCATTAAACTGTCATGCCAGATTCGAAGCCAATACAGTTTGATCCAAGTATCCATCGTCTTCACCTCTATGTAAGATACTCATCACTTAGGGGTAAGTTATACAAAGTTGTTCATATGTTGTAAATTTTCCTACTTAAATATTGCTATAGCAGACATTCTGGAAATTTGGCATAAAAATACTAAATACTATTAACATCTGCTTCACTTACATTTTAAATTTTATTTACATTGAGGTACAAATACTTTGATATCAAAATAATACAGCTAGAGTGTAAAAGGTAAAGAAATTGTCTTAGCAAAAAGAGCAAATAATAATATGTTGAGAAATGAAGAAGGAAAATCTTCCCATGACATTTTGGGAAGATTGGTTTTATTTTGGTATTTTGGTAGTTGGCTGGAAACATTTAAAATTCCATGATGGCTTAGTTGTATTGGTAGGGTCAGAAAACTCTCTATAAAACTTGGATTCTACATCATAGAATGCTGAAATATCCTTCATTGATACCAAAGTGCTTATGAAACTATTACCGATTGGTGGCCATGCAGTATTATTTGTTTATAAAAATAAGCCCAGCTTAAGGCAAAGAATAAATATATGTTTAATTTAGATTTTATTTTTTAATACTTACGTAGCTATCAATGTGACTAGTCTGAGTGATTTTTCTTAGTAATCTTATACCAATATATTGGTTTCTCAAGATGTACATTAATGATTCATTGCCTCAACAATAGATGCTTCAGTGCTATCTGTAAATGTATCTGGCTGATATATCTGAATGAATTTAAAGTACAGAAGAATGACCACAAATAATTATTACCAACAATTCCAAACCATTCTAGGTTTATTTTTCAAGTCTACTAGATTTCTAAGTGGGACTTCAGAAATGTGCCTACCTTTTAGATGAGTCCTATATTCCTCCATATTCAGTGTTGCATCCTCTTCTTTTTAAAAATCTATTTTCTGAGATATAATTGATATATAACATTGTATAAGTTTAAGGTACACAATATGTAGATTTGATACACATATGTTATAGTATACATCCCATTAGCTAATACCTCTATTATATCACATAATTCTTTATTTGTGTGTTGTGAACAATTAAAATTGATCTCTTAGCAACTTTGAAGTTTATAATACTGTATGGTTGCTGTGCATTAGATCTCCAGGACTTATGTATATGCAAATTTGTACCCCTGCTGAAGCTGAACTTCCAATACTTTGGCCACCTGATTCAAAGAACTGACTCATTTGAAAAGACACTAATGCTGGGAAAGATTGAAGGCGGGAGGAGAAGGGGATGACATCAGAGAATGAGATGGCTGGATGACATCACCAACTCAATGGACATGAGTTTGAGTAAACTCCCAGAGTTGGTGATGGACAGGGAGACCTGGCGTGCTGCAGCCCATGGGGTCACAAAGAGTTGGTTACGACTGAGCAACTGAACTGAAGCAACATCTCCCCAGTTCGCCCACTCCCAGGTCTCTAGTTCCACTCTTTGATTTTATGAGTTTGGGTTTTTTGTATTCCAAGTATAAGTGTTATAATAAGTGATATAATACAGCATTTATCTTTCTCTTTCTGACTCAATTCACTTCATAATGTCTGTTTTCAGTCTTTAGTCTCCCAATATATTAGCTACTATATAAAAAGGAATATAATTATTATATATTGTTATATAATTATTTATTTTTATAAAATGACACTGAATTCTAGTAGTTACACATATACTATGATAAGTAATTCATACCAAAGTGCTAGATTGTTCACCTATTGTTCCATTTAAGTACATTTTATGAAGTTTTTTAGTTCAGTTCAGTTCAGTTCAGTTGCTCAGTCGTGTCCAACTCTTTGCGACCCCATGAATTGCAGCACGCCAGGCCTCCCTGTCCATCACCATCTCCCGGAGTTCACTCAGACTCACATCCATCTAGTCAGAGATGCCATCCAGCCATCTCATCCTCTGTCGTCCCCTTCTCCTCCTGCCCTCAATCCCTCTCAGCATCAGAGTCTTTTCCAATGAGTCAACTCTTTGCATTAAGTGGCCAAAGTATTGGAGTTTCAGCTTTAGCATCATTCCTTCCAAAGAAATCCCAGGGTTGATCTCTTTCAGAATGGACTGGTTTGATCTCCTCGCAGGCCAAGGGACTCTCAAGAGTCTTCTTCAATACCACAGTTCAAAAGCATCAATTTTTTAACAGCTAACTCATCAAGTTTTTTAATCCCAGGCTTTTTCTGATATAGTTCTAAATATGGAGATTTCATTGAGTATTCTGAAGAGACCTCTCTGATGTGTCTAATTGAGTGCCAAGTAGGCATGAATTGGGTCTAATCATTTTTTATAACATTTAGTCCTTTATTGATGCTCAAAGCATCTTTAAATAATGATGATAGTAACAATACTCCCTGGCCTCCTGATAGAGTGTCCCCCCATGTCTATTTTCCCTCTGCTGGGTATATTAAAAGACCCAATCTCACAGTCCAAATTGTTTGATTGTGGTTCTTTGTTTCCACACCTTGGCATTGCTTTTCCACTGTATTTGTTGGTATTTTGGCATTTCTTTCACTCAGGAGATTTGGGTATTGGTCTGTCCCTATGTTGTCCTTCAGTTCAGTTCAGTTCAGTTCAGCCGCTCAGTCGTGTCTGACTCTTTGCCACCATATGAATTGCAGGCTATGAAAAAAATATCTCACAGCTAACTCATACCAAAGCTCTTAATTTCTACTATTTTGATCAGAAAAGTCATAATTTAAAGATGCAAGTTTTCCTTTTCTCAAAGGAGATTAAAAAGTCACCAAATGAAACCTGGAGGTTTTATTCAGCTCTAGTATCTTGAGATGTTATTCAATATCTATGCCCAGCATTATAAATCACAGAAACATTTATCTTTGCATTCCAATAGATCAGCAGAAAGCTTTAGGGAAGCTTTTTCATTATTGCAAATTCCCAATAGTTTCACCATAATAAACCTTTGTCCACTAAAAATCTCGGTTGCTTTTTTCCACAATTTAACATGGTTGTATTATTTAATTTATGCAGTAGTTCTTGAGCTGTGGCAGTGGTGCTAATTATTTTGTTTTATTACTTAAGAATGATAATACAATAGTTGAAAGAATAGAAAGCTCATGTTTATGTTAAAACTAAACTTTTTTCATTTTATATATTCAGTTCAGTTCAGTCGCAAATATGCAAATATTTTTTGAAAAACAAAAATAATATGTAAGTATATAAGTACAACAAATAATAATGCACACCCCTCCCTTTAAAGTCCTAGTAATAGAAGTCTTGCAGTATTTCCCAGGGCTTCCCAGGTGGCACAGTGGTAATAAATCGGCCTGCCAAAGCAGGAGACATGGATTTGACCCCTGGGTCAGGAAGTTCCCCTGGAGTAGGAAATGGCAAACTACTCAGTATTCTTGCCTGAAAAATTTCATGAACAGAGGAGTCTGATGGATACGTTTGGCAGGTGCAGTCCATACAGTCGCAGACTGTGAGACATGATTGAGTAACTAAGCACACATGTGTCAATTCAGTCTTCTAATCATATTAGAGCAAAAGCTATCTTCATGAACTTATCTTATAGATCTATATATAACAAGGCCTGTATATGGATTAATAAAAATGAGGCCTTGTCTTATCCTGTGTATAAGTTTGAATAGTATATTTCATAGTGCTTAAAGCACTGTTAGAGTTACTGATATTTACTTCGTTCCCAGGATTCACAAACACAGATATTGTCAGCAGTTTCTTGACATCTTTTTAGATAATAGGAAAGATAAATAAACAGAGGATACATTTAATGAAATGAAACTATTATTTCTGGCAAGTGCTTAAGCTCCAAACCCCATTGTAATTCTCTTGTGGCATAAAATGGAGAAAGTGGAAAACTAAGTTAAATTAATTGTAATGAGCATAACTAATATTTATTGAGTGTTATGTTACAGACACAGAGCTTGGGCATTTTACATCTCATTTAACCTTTATAGCAGCTACGGGATGTGTCACTGTTTTGCAGACAAAGAAACTAAGCCTAGAGAGACTTGCTGGCTTGGGTATAGTCATTTTGTTAACAGGAAATAAATGCAAGATTCTTATTCAGATAGTCAGACTCAATGGTCCATGCAGAAAATGCATAGAAATGGTTTAAGTGATTTCCAATACTTAAAAAACCTTAGTTTCCTTTGATATTTTTCTGCAACAAAGCCATACCAGTATTGGAATCCTCTGAATCTTAATTCTCTGATGGCAAGATAAGTCCCAGGTAACTCAGCCAGGGTAGCAACCAGCCAAAAGACATTTACTCTAATAAAGGATAGTTCTTTCACATTCTGCTCTTGCTGTTTCATCAAGTCTTTCACCAAGTACTTTTTTTGCAAATGACACACTTTTCTCTGTGTTCTTTCTATGTGACTAGAGAGGTAGAAAAGGAAAATGCTAGGTAATGGGCTGGAACAGAAAAAGATGATATGTCTTAACCTGTTTCAAATGACCAATAAGTATTGTAAACATGATGCATTGATTGAGTCCATATGTATTTATTGAATTTCAACTAGGAATTGAAGTTTGTAGTTATGGTACATAAGTAAGAAATATATAAATAAAATAATTTAGCAAAAATATAAGCCGTGTATGCTACATAGAGCACCAAGCACATCAGTTTTATCACATATTCTTTTTCTGAGATACTGTAAAAAAAAAATAATCTAAGTAAACAAATTTAAATTCTGGCTCCCTGTGGCATCAGAATCATTTGTTAAGGGCTTTCTCTTATTATTCTTACTATTTTCATATTATTCTTATTATTTTCATATTATTATTTAAACTGTGTATTTGATCATGGGGAGTAGATATCCGTTTATTCTAATTTTCCATAAAACATCTTACTGAATCCTTCTCACATCAATTCAGAGACTGTTTCCATTGATATAGTGTTAAAAACTAAATCAGGGCAATCTGGTATATATATATTTGGTTATAGAGCTTTTTGGCTCTCTCTACAGGCATATTACACTGTAATGTTCCTGAAATATTCCATTTGAATAATTAAGATATGAAAGTAAGTGGGGTCTGGGAAGACCCCAGTTGAACATAGGTTACCAGAGTTTTCTTATGAGAGCTACCCACCATTAAGTCTAATTGCAAAGGACAAAATTAGAAGTGTCATGGGAACATCATAGAATAAATATAGATGAGGCAATCTTTAATGATCATCATAATCTAATTTGGGCAATAAGAAGCCATAAATAAAAAAGAAATACTTTTGTTTTCATTTTGGGAAGAATCAAGTTTATATTACATTGATTTCGTTTAATCTCTGCCCTTATGCTATCCTGCTTCTTATGCCACAAAGCTGCCTGAGTAATAGAGCTGATGAATAAGTTTCTGATGTGATATTATTTTAATATTTTGCCTGCAAAAATTGTCATAAGCCACAATTCAAGGAATAACTGTTATTGTACCTGTATCTCCTAGATCTATTATCTCAACCAAAATAAATTTGTGAAGGCTTACCTATGTTTAGAGCTGAAAAGATTTGAAATATAGTTGGAAATAACAGATAAAATGTGGTAGACTTATGAAACCACTTTGCCTGGAATGCTTAGCTGTCTTCCACACTTGAAGAAAATCAAGTCCTTATTTATGTGATACAGTCTTAGGAAAATTATAGTTTCTTTCATAAATTTTTATTTGTGAAACATAATAAAATATCTTATTAGAACATTTAATGAAGATGAAGACTCCTAAATTTAATTTGACATCTGAAAGAGGGAAAGCGTTAATAGCAGTATAGCACTCAGAAACTCAGCAGGAAACATGAAAATTGTTTAAGGGTTTAAATGAAATTACACAGGCAAAATTTCCCATGGAAAGATTGGATGATCTGCCATAAGGTCAATGTGTATAGCAGGGGATCGGTGACTACTCTAGAGATGGGAAAGTGAACTCATGAGAGAATGAAAGTGAATATTGCATGATTGAACTCACAGCAGAGGAATTCAGGAAAACAGTTTCAGTGGTCTTAATGCAACATTTTGTAAGTGAAACATAATCCAACAAAATTCTTCCAACAAAATATCATCTGAGTTAAAGAATACACCCATCACTGGAAACATAGCTCCTGTTCATGGACTGGAAGAATTAATATTGTTAAAATTCTCACGCTCCCCAAAGCCATCTTGCAATTATGATAAGGATTCAACACAATACCTATCGTAGTTCCAATTACTATTTTAAAAGTAAGAGCAATCTTAAAATTTGTATAGAACCACAAAAGATCCTGTAAAGCCACAGTAATCTTGAGAAAGAGAAACAAACCTGGAAGTGTCACATTTTCTGATTTCAAATTATGCATAAAAATAAATACACACAGACTAATGAAACAGAATTGAGAGCCCAGAAATTAACCCCACACATATGAGCAACTAATATTCTACAAGGGAGCCAAGAGTACTCAATGGGTAAATGATAGCCTCTTCAATACAATAAATGCTGTTGGAAAAACTGGAAAACCACATGGAAAAGAATAAATTTGTATCCTTATCTGATACCACTCAAAAATTAACTCAATTTGAACTAAAAACTTAAACCTGAAACCATAAAACTTCTAGAAGAAAACATAAGGAAAAAGCTCTTCACCATAATCTTTCAGATACAACATTAAAAATACAAACAATAAAAGTGAAAATTAGCAAATGGGATTACTTCAAACTAAAAAGCTTCTGCATAACAAGAGAAAGAATCAACTAAATGAAAGGAAAAGTACAGGATGGGAGAAAATAATTACAAATAAATTATCTGATAAAGAGTTAATATCCAAAATTTATAAAGAACCTATACAATTCAATAGAGAAAAAAATTCAATTTAAAAGTGGATAAAAGACCTGACTAATGATGCTAAAGCTGAAACTCCAGTACTTTGGCCACCTCATGCGAAGAGTTGACTCATTGGAAAAGACTTCGATGCTGGGAAGGTTGGGGGCAGGAGGAGAAGGGGTCGAAAGAGGATGAGATGGCTGGATGGCATCACTGACTCGATGGATATGAGTCTGGATATGAGTCTGAATGAACTCCGGGAGCTGGTGATGGACAGGGAGGCCTGGCATGCTACGATTCATGGGGTCGCAAAGAGTCAGACATGACTGAGCTACTGAACTGAACTGAACTGAAAACATTTTTTAAGAAGACATACAAATAGCCAAAGAGTACATGAATAACTATTCAACATCACTAATCATCAAGAAATGCAAATCAAAACCACAAGGAGATATCAACTCACGTTGTAGAATGGCCATTACAAAAGAATAAGAGATAACAAATTCTGAGAAAGATACATGAAATAGGGCATCTTTGTTCCTTGTTAGTAGGAATGTAAATTGGTTTACTCTTCGTGGAAAACAGTATAGAATTTTCTCAAAAAAGTTGAAGCAGAACTACCATGTGATCTAGCAATCCACTTTTGTGTGTATATCCAAATAAATCAAATCACTGTTTTGAAGAGCTATCTGCCTGGTCCTTGTTCACTATATTGTCATTATTACTGACAATAGCCAATAAATGAAAACAACCTAAGTGTCATAGCTGGTTGAATGAATGGATAAACAAACTCTGTCTGTTTCATACACACACACACACACACACACACACACACACACACACACACAGGAATATTATTCATCCATTTAAAAGGGAATCCTGCTATTTTCAACAAGAAAGATGGATTTTTCAGAGAAGGCAATGGCATCCCACTCCAGTGCTCTTGCATGGAAAATACCATGGACGGAGGTACCTGGTGGGCTGTGGTCCATGGGGTCACTAAGAGTGGGAATCGGCTAAGCGACCTCACTTTCACTTTTCAATTTCATGCATTGGAGAAGGAAACGGCAACCCACTCCAGTGTTGTTGGCTGGAGAATCCCAGGGACAGGGGAGACTGGTGGGCTGCCATTTATGGGGTCACACAGGGTCAGACAGGACTGAAGCAACTTAGCAGCAGCAGCAGCAGATGGATTTTGAGGGCATATTTAACTTATATCCAGAGTACATCATGAGAAACGCTGGACTGGAAGAAACACAAGCTGGAATCAAGATTACTGGGAAAAATGTCAATAACCTCAGATATGCAGAAGACACCACCCTTATGGCAGAAAGTGAAGAGGAGCTAAAAAGCCTCTTGATGAAAATGAAAGAGGAGAGCGAAAAAGTTGGCTTAAAGCTCAACATTCAGAAAATGAAGATCATGGCATCTGGTGCCATCACTTCATGGGAAATAGATGGGGAAACAGTGGAAACAGTGTCAGAGTTTATCTTTTGGGGGCTCCAAAATCACTGCAGATGTTGACTGCAGCCATGAAATTAAAAGACGCTTACTCCTTTTAAGAAAAGTTATGACCAACCTAGATAGTATATTCAAAAGCAGAGACATTACTTTGCCGAATAAGGTCCGTCTAGTCAAGGCTATGGTTTTTCCAGTGGTCGTGTATGGATGTGAAAGTTGGACTGTGAAGGAGGCTGAGCACCGAAGAATTGATGTGTTTGAACTGTGGTGTTGGTGAAGGCTCTTGAGGGTACCTTGGACTGCAAGGAGGTCCAACCAGTCCATTCTGAAGGAGATCAACCCTGGGATTTCTTTGGAAGGAATGATGCTAAAGCTGAAGCTCCAGTACTTTGGACACCTCATGAGAAGAGATGAGTCATTGGAAAAGGCTCTGATGCTGGGAGGGATTGGGGGCAGGAGGAGAAGAGGACAACCGAGGATGAGATGGCTGGATGGCATCACTGACTCGATGGACGTGAGTCTGAGTGAACGTAGGGAGTTGGTGATGGACAAGGAGGCCTGGCGTGCTATGATTCATGGGGTCACAAAGAGTCAGAGATGACTGAGCGACTGAGCTGAACTTAACTGATTTACATAAAAATTCATGTTATGACCCTAGTTTTCTATAGGAGAAAAATTTGATAATAAATAAATGGTGAATGGTCGTCTGGTGTAACTGATTCAAAGCTGTGAGAAAAACTCAAAAGCCACTAATTTCTCTAAAATAATGCCTTGTTCTGTAATAAAATTAAATTTGTTCCTGTCAGGTCTTGATTTTTACTTCATTTAGGTGGATCTTGTTTTTGCCATTATTCCTACAATAAATCTGAACTCTAGCTATGGTTCATATTGACAGAACAAGAAGTTTGAATTGTCAGAAACAAAGCAAAAAAGAACCACAAAAATTGCCTTCACTAAATGCCTCCTGTCTTTCTAGTTATGATTTGATGTCTGATGATTGTGTGATCTCTGAAATTTCTGTTCAGCTCACAGACCCCAATACAGCTATTCTCTGCTGTATTTTTTGGATTATTGCTTTGCTTGTTCCAAGCTTAGGAAATGGCCAATATGAGGAAAACCTGTGCAACATAAAAATCCAAATTTTCCTAGAACTTGAATAAATATTTTTTAACTATTTTTCTGGAGGGATAGATTTAAGCTTATAGTCAATGTTAGTTACATCTCACATCAAATTCCATTTGTAAAATATATTAAAAGAGAAATATCATAATATTTGCAATAACATAAAATTATTTGAATTTCAGGTAATAAAATAGAATGTTTTGGAGAGTATATTAGATGTAAAAAGATGTATAAAGTTGATGAAGAAAAAGGGAGTATATATTAATGATGTTCTCAATGAAAAATACAAAGCTATGTGTTTAATAGTGGAAGAAACACAGTCTTTGATTTTGACTTCAGAATAAATGTATTTAACTTTACATAACTGTGATCCAAGAAATTATCTCTCTGTATAATAATGACTAACACTTAGCTAAGATTTTTTTTTTAATCTCATGGGAATATGTATAATAAAAACTGGGTCATTGGTGTTGAAGAATTCTTGAAATTGCTTTGTGACAAGGCAAGGGAAAATGTTGAATAAAATGAAACATCAGATAGGAAGCTTAGGTTTGTATCTCAGTCTCGGAAAGGCATATATCAATACCTTCTCTAAAATATACAAATTGAAATTTGTCTTTACCAGTTTTTTGATGTTGTTGTTGATCCTGTAAGAATAGAAATGCTAAGAAAAATGAAAAAAGAATAAGAGGAACAAATGTTTTTTGAGGCATAATGTATATTGAGATTTTTCTTTTTAATTTTTGAATTCTTTTCTATGCTTTATACAGCAAGACAGTGTTCTACTAAAAAAACCTCAGTAAAGTAACAATTAAAGAGCATTGCATAAAAAATATTATAAAAAGTATTTGTTTTGATTCATTTTGTGCCATTATCCACTTTTTTTTCTATTCTGGCTAGGTTTTGTTTTGTTTTGTTTTGTTTTGTTTTTAATTTTATTCTGTTAGGTAGGGAAGAATCTTTACTTTCCAAAGTGAATTAACTTCAAGGAATTTGCACATGGGTGTGTCCAAAACTATGGTAAGTGGTATAAAGTATATGGTAGGTGGTATAAAGCTAAAATATTTTAATTTCAGTATCTTATAGTTTACTATAATTTGTGTTGCTCCAAAGCATTGCCTAAATAAGGCAATAAGTCTTTATGACTTGTTTCAGTTGAATGCTTCTAAGTAGGTGAAAATGAAGAATCATTATATGCACTGGTGGAAGCATGCTTTAAAACTGGAGTTTTGCTTAATTCCTGTCACCTTACTCATGACAGCTATAACAAATAAAGAAATTGAGGATGAATTCATAGGGATAATTAAGCAGTGTTGATTTTAGGACAGTTGTCTTTTCAATGAAACACTGATTGCATTGTTCATAACAAAACTATCTCTGCATGACAGAACTAATTAGTGACCATCTGAACTTACTTAGCCAAACGAAAAAGCAATTAAAAATATCGTCATCACTGGGTCTACTGTTGAACAGCTGGTTATATTGATAAGCAATCCAGCAAGTTAAAGCTACTTTAGAACACAATGGAACATAATCTGCTTTCTCAGTAGTAATTAGAGAGCAATAAGAGAATATGTGATTACTGTTGAGAAACTGTAATTGTGATGCAAACAACTTTTAAAATGCACTTTCCTCCTGAATTGACATAAGAATAATAGGTGAAAATTTTTATATTCTTTGAAATATTTTATAGTCCTATGAGATTTACAAATCATATTATAGGATTTATCAACAATTAGCCATCTTTCTAAAACAGGATGAATTTTTATAACATTGTGGTTTGATTTAACAGAGCTTATTCATTCAGTCAACAAATATATATTGAGCATTTACTATGTGCCAGGGTAATAGTAAGCAGTAGAAATAATAATGAAAGCTACGAATAAAAGTTTTGCTCTTATGGAGTTTTCTCTTTGTTAGGATGCTGTTGTTCAGTTGCTCAATCATGTCCTACTCTTTGCGACCCATGGACTGAAGCATGCCAGGATTCCCTGTTAGGATTGACCAGAGATTAGGACAAATCAGGATTTGTTAGGATAGAGCAGGGATTAGCAAACATTTCTATAGAAATATTTTATTTCTGTAGAAATAGTTTAGACTTTGTAGGCAGTGTGGCCTCTGTCACAATTATTTATCTCTCCAATTGGAATGCAAAAGGAACCAGAGAGGATACATATATAAGTCCTGTTCCAATAAAATCTTATTTACAAAAGCAGATGGAGGGCCAGACTGGGTCTGTGCAACATAGTTTTCCCATCCCTAGCATAGACAGGCAATAAACTAGACAAATAAGTACTAATCAACTATAAATGATTGAACATAGCTAGTATGGAAAAAATAATAAAGCAGAAGGAGGAAATAGAGAGTTGGGACTAACAGAGTTTAGGTTAAACTCAGTGTCAGGATTTATGAAATCCTCTCCAGGAAAGTGGAAATTGAGTAAATAACTGAAAACAGAGAGGAAGTAAATTATGTGTAATCTGTGTGGAAGGAAGAGCCTTGCAAATCCCTGAGGTCAGAGCATTGAGGATCTGATAGAAATAGTAAAAAGATGAGTGAGTCAGTGAGATATGCAGGACTGGATTTGGTCTGAGAGGTAGGATTCCACATCACATGGAGCCATGTCCTCCATTGTTGTTCACTCACGAAGTCATGTCCATCTCTTTGCAATGCCATGAACAGCTGCACACCAGGCTTCCCCGTCCTTCACTATCTCCTGGAGTTTGCTCAGACTCATGTCCTTTGTGATGATGATGCCATCCAACCATCTCATCTTCTGTTGCCTCCTCTTTCTCCTGCCATTAGTCTTTCATAGCATCAGGTCTTTTCCAATGGGTAGCTTCTTTACATCAGGTAGCCAAAGTACTGGGACTCCATAGAGAATATATAGCTATGCATCTCATGGAGAGCACTGTGGAGCAAGACAGTGATAATATGATCTATTTTAGATTTGATTGGGCTCACTCCAGCTATCATGTCAAGAAATAATTTGGAATTCTTTTATGGAGGCAGTATGGTCAATAAAATCTCTTTAAAGTTTAAAGAAATTGTCTTGTAATTAGGCAGTTCTTTTGGGTAAAGTATTTTCATTCATCACCCAATGAAATGAATTTAACAAATTGTACACAGGGCTTCCCTGGTGGCTCAGATGATAAAGAATCTGCCTGCAATGAGGGAGACTCAGATTCGATCCCTGAGTCAAGAAGATCCCTTGGAGAAGGGAATGACTTCCCACTCCAGTATTCTTGCCTGAAGAATTCCACTGGCCAGCCCCAGTCCGTGGGGTCACAATGAGTCGGACATGAATGAGAGACTAACACTTTCACTTTATACAGTACTTCTGTGTGTAAGGGGTTCCCTTGTGGCTCAGCTGGTAAAGTATCCACCTGTAATGAGGGAGACCTGGGTTCCATCCCTGGGTTGGGAAGATTCCCTGGAGAAGGGAAAGGCTACCCACTCCAGTATTCTGGCCTGGAGAATTCCATGGACTGTAGTTCACGGGGTCACAGAGTTGGACAGAACCGAGCAACTTTCAGTTTCACTTTCTGTATGTAAGGAACTCTGCCATTTCCTATTGTTACATTCAAATGGGACACAACTTTTCTCTCTGTATCTGTTTTTGGCAAGTAAGTATTTGATCCTTTGCTTTTCTAAGTAAAAGTAGGTTCTTTTTTTCTGGGTCTGTAAAAACAAATATAATAATCGTGATGACTTGTCACTTTAACATTAGATTTACTCTTCTTCAACAAAGAGATACTAAAACAGCAGAAAAGCATTAGCAAGATATGTTTCATCCTCCTGTGACTTCATCATTATCTCTGCACCAAAAACTGTACATCTATTGACAGTATGGTTTGTGTCAATCACAGAAGAGAAAATAAAGGAGTCCAGAAATTGGTATTCTGATGGTGAGGTGACAAAGATTAAATTGCCCAGTTCTTGGCAACATCAGTTATTTCTTCATTTGGACAAGTTTTATAGTTTCAGCTGAACTTCAAGGTTTTCACTCAAAAAGGATCAGCCTTTGTGGGCAGTACAAGTATGAGACAAAATCTCTTTCAGTTGTTAGCAAGCCTAGATAGGTTAGTGAGATCAGCTTTTGGCTGAACTTCAGACAGATAGTCTACATCACTGATTGGCATCGTAAGCTACTAAAAGGACCATAGTTTTATGTTGCCAAGGAACAGAGCATTTAGGGTAGAAACACATACCTACACTTTAATCTGTTCTGCAAGACATTTCCCCAGCATCTCTTTGGACTAAAAGCTAGGCCCATGTCCCTTTCAAATTGAGGGCAATTGTGTCATACAGGAAAATTAGATAACAGTGCTAAGGTTTTGTGGGAATATGAAATCAGTCCTTGTGAATTGTTTCAGTCTCCACCTACTCATTGTCTAACAGTATTTATCTTTCACTGTAAATGCTAAGATGTTAATTTGGTATTTAGTTTTTCCTGTCATATTTGATTTTTATTATAAATGCTATTATTGTTAGTGCTTTCTTATTGAATGTATGTTTTAAATTATAAAAGTATATTGTCTTATTCCTTGTTAGTCTCTGACTCTGAGATCCCATGGATTGTAGCCTTCCAGGCTCTTCTGTCCATGGAATTCTCCAGTGGATAGCCATTTCCTTCTCCAGGGGATCTTCCTGACCCAGGGATTGAACACAGGCCTCCTACTTTGCAGGCATATTCTTTGTTTGAGCACCTGGGAAGCCTGTCCTATCACTTAACGCATAAAAAATTATAAGGTACAACAATGAATAATATGCTTTTAAATATATAATGAACACATAAGACTTGAAATAGAATTTATTGTGTAAATTATAAGTAGCAGATAATAGAACTTTATTATTCAATCCTAATGTAATTAAAACTTTTGAAGTATTTTTAGTTTAGTTACATATACATCTACATTTGACTCTGGGTTTTTTAACCTACCAGTTCCTGAATGTCTTATGCATTTTAATCATTCTTTATAAGACTCTTGAATGTTATATATCATTACCTCAACATTTTAGAGTGTTAAATTCAAATCTTAGGAATGAGAAAGATTTAAGTGTCAAAATGTCAGACAGCCAGATGTATTATTTAGTAGACTGTTCTTGATTCTGTAATGTAACTTTCCTTTTCCTGAAATACTTTGGTGAGTGCAGTCACTTAGTCTTTTTTGTTTATTTCTATTTAAATATATTTTTAATTTTCTAAGATTTTCAGATATATAAATATGCATATGTGTGTATACATACACACACACATACACACCCACACATACATATAGCGCTTTCTTGATGGGTCAGATGGTAAAGCATCTGCTTGTAATGCAGGAGACCTGAGTTCGATCTCTGCATTGGGAAGATCCTCAGGAGAAGAGAATGGCAACCCACTCTAATATTCTTGCCTGGAAAATCCCATGGACAGAGAAGCCTGGAGGGCGATGGTCCTTGGGGTGGCAAAGAGATGGACACGACTGGAGCAACTTAGTACACATGCACATATATATAAATGTCTTTATAATAGTTTATTTCTTTCATGAGTTAGCATTTCTATTATAATTTCTCCTTAATAAATTCTCGTGTGTGTGCATGTGTGTGTGTGTGTGTGTATTCAGGGTTATACACCCACACATAGTCACTCTGTCCTCAGTGAATGTGGCAAATTTTATTTTGCCTCCACTGTCCCAAGCTTTGCCTACTCACTCTTCCTTCTCTTTTCCTATGTTGCCTTGTTTGCCTGTCTTTCTACTTAAGATGTGATCATATGTGTATGCATTCATGCACATCTGCATCCATGAGATACTCTAAGAAGTCAAGACAGGCATATGGAAATTAAGGCAAGTCAACCATCTATAAGACAATAATAGAACAAGTAGTGAATTGTGTAAGATTTTACATCAAATTTGTGAAGAAGAATGTTTGAGGTTTCTGATTTCTGGTCTATTTTGCTTGAAAATCATCACTTCTACTACACAACAATTAAAAAAAAAAAAGGCTAAACAAACTTCAGTTCAGTTCAGTCGCTCAGTCATGTCTGACTCTTTGTGACCCCATGAAACACAGCACGCCAGGCCTCCCTGTCCATCACCAACTCTTGGAGTTCACCCAAACTCTTGTCCATCGAGTTGGTGATGCCATCCTGCCATCTCATCCTCTGTTGTCCCCTTCTCCTCCTGCCCCCAATTCCTCCCAGCATCAGAGTCTTTTCCAATGAGTCAACTCTTCACATGAGGTGGCCAAAGTATTGGGAGTTTCAGCTTTAGCATCAGTCCTTCCAAAGAACACCCAGGACTGATCTCCTTTAGAATAAGACAAATAATTTTAGATCTTTCAAAGAATTGATGTCATAGGGCAAACTGTTAACACCCCAAATTGGAAAGATAGATAGGTAAATACATCGATCTTTATTTAAATACACCTATATTTATTTATTAAATTCATCTATATAAGAGAATCAGAATTTACCCAGGTAGAATCCCATGAACAGAAACCTTGGTGGGAATGTGCATCAGAGTAGGAAAACCTAAACATTTTTTTACTAACCTAAACTAGTTATTGACAAATGGCTGGGAGTACAGTATGAGCAAGTTGATGAGTTCAAAACTCTAAAATGGCCCAGTCCTCACAGACTGAAAAGTTTTCTGAGTTTTACCTCCTGGAGCTCAACTAGATTCTGTAGTGAAAATGGGAGAAAAGTCTCCTGTGCTTCTGGCAAAAGCGGGGGTGTGTGTGGCATTGTGGATATTTAGAAAAACTCCAGAGCATTCTATTATTTCTAATAAACCCTGACTTTGTGATGAACTATTTCACCAATGGTTAAACAATAGAGGATTTCATCAGAGACTAAATGACATGAGGGAAAGGAAATATCCAGTTCTGGTCCCCCTCTAACTTTTTTTGTTTCACATAAGTTGGAGAAACTAAACAAAGCAAAACCTGACGAGCAGTTGTGATATTTACAGTTCCAGGGCACAGGCTAACTAAAACATTGAGACCTAATTATAGGACTGGGCTTTCCAGGTGGTGCAGTGGTAAAAGACTGCCTGCCAATGCAGGAGATGCACTTGATGCATAAAGAGAGCATACATTTTCTTTCAACATTCTCTTTTGCTTCAACACTTCATACTGACTTGGAATCATGTATAAACAAGTTGTTAATGGCCCCATTGACTTTGAGTGGCCTCCTTTACTGACTTAGGTATCTAGTGCATGTGAATGTCCTCCAAATTGCAAAATATTTCATACTTTCCTCTTCTTCAACAGGAAACATTTGAATTCAAAAGTAACTGCTAGTAGATAGACCACTCTGAACATGTTTTTTTTTTTTTATAAAAATCACATCAATTAATAACTAGCTTTGATATCTGAATATAAACTATAGATCATTGATGTAGTTCAAACTGTAATTCTGCAAGCAGGTGTTTTTTTGTTTGTTTGTTTGTTTGTTTGTTTTTAATTTTATTTATTATTTTATTTTTTAAATTTTAAAATCTTTAATTCTTACATGCGTTCCCAAACGTGAACCCCCTCTCACCTCCCTCCCCATAACATCTCTCTGGGTCATCCCCATGCACCAGCTCCAAGCATGCTGTATACTGCATCAGACATAGACTGGCGATTCAATTCTTACCTGATAGTATACATGTTAGAATGTCATTCTCACAAATCATCCCACCCTCTCCCTCCCTCTGAGTCCAAAAGTCCATTATACACATCTGTGTCTCTTTCCCTGTCTTGCATACAGGGTCGTCATTGCCATCTTCCTAAATTCCATATATATGTGTTAGTATACTGTATTGGTGTTTTTCTTTCTGGCTTACTTCACTCTGTATAATCGGCTCCAGTTTCATCCATCTCATCAAAACTGATTCAAATGAATTCTTTTTAATGGCTGAGTAATACTCCATTGTGTATATGTACCACCGCTTTCTTATCCATTCATCTGCTGATGGACATCTAGGTTGTTTCCATGTCCTGGCTATTATAAACAGTGCTGCGATGAACATTGGAGTACATGTGTCTCTTTCAATTCTGGTTTCCTCGGTGTGTATGCCCAGCAGTGGGATTGCTGGGTCATAAGGTAGTTCTATTTGCAATTTTTTTAAGGAATCTCCACACTGTTCTCCATAGTGGCTGTACTAGTTTGCATTCCCACCAACAGTGTAGGAGGGTTCCCTTTTCTCCACACCCTCTCCAGCATTTATTGCTTGCAGATTTTTGGATCGCAGCCATTCTGACTGGTGTGAAGTGGTACCTCATTGTGGTTTTGATTTGCATTTCTCTAAGTAATGAGTGATGTTGAGCATCTTTTCATGTGTTTGTTAGCCATCCGTATGTCTTCTTTGGAGAAATGTCTATTTAGTTCTTTGGCCCATTTTTTGATTGGGTCGTTTATTTTTCTGGAATTGAGCTGCAGAAGTTGCTTGTATATTTTTGAGATTAGTTGTTTGTCAGTTGCTTCATTTGCTATTATTTTCTCCCATTCAGAAGGCTGTCTTTTCACCTTGCTTATATTTTCCTTTGTTGTGCAGAAGCTTTTAATTTTAATTAGATCCCATTTGTTTATTTTTGCTTTTATTTCCAGAATTCTGGGAGGTGGATCATAGAGGATCCTGCTGTGATGTATGTCTGAGAGTGTTTTGCCTATGTTCTCCTCTAGGAGTTTTATAATTTCTGGTCTTACATTTAGATCTTTAATCCATTTTGAGTTTATTTTTGTGTGTGGTGTTAGAAAGTGATCTAGTTTCATTCTTTTACAAGTGGTTGACCAGTTTTCCCAGCACCACTTGTTAAAGAGATTGTCTTTACTCCATTGTATATTCTTGCCTCCTTTGTCAAAGATAAGGTGTCCATATGTGTGTGGATTTATCTCTGGGCTCTCTATTTTGTTCCATTGATCTATATGCCTGTCTTTGTGCCAGTACCATACTGTCTTGATGACTGTGGCTTTGTAGTAGAGCCTGAAGTCAGGCAAGTTGATTCCTCCAGTTCCATTCTTTTTTCTCAAGATTGCTTTGGCTATTCGAGGTTTTTTGTATTTCCATACAAATCTTGAAATTATTTGTTCTAGTTCTGTGAAAAACGTTGCTGGTAGCTTGATAGGGATTGCATTGAATTTGTAAATTGCTTTGGGTAGTATACTCATTTTCACTATATTGATTCTTCCGATCCATGAACATGGTATATTTCTCCATCTATTAGTGTCCTCTTTGATTTCTTTCATCAGTGTTTTATAGTTTTCTATATATAGGTCTTTAGTTTCTTTAGGTAGATATATTCCTAAGTATTTTATTCTTTTCGTTGCAATGGTGAATGGAATTGTTTCCTTAATTTCTTTTTCTACTTTCTCATTATTCGTGTATAGGAATGCAAGGGATTTCTGTGTGTTGATTTTATATCCTGCAACTTTACTATATTCATTGATTAGCTCTAGTAATTTTCTGGTGGAGTCTTTAGGGTTTTCCATGTCGAGGATCATGTCATCTGCAAACAGTGAGAGTTTTACTTCTTCTTTTCCAATTTGGATTCCTTTTATTTCTTTTTCTGCTTTAATTGCTGTGGCCAAAACTTCCAGAACTATGTTGAATAGTAGTGGTGAAAGTGGACACCCTTGTCTTGTTCCTGACTTTAGCGGAAATGGTTTCAATTTTTCACCATTGAGGATAATGTTTGCTGTGGGTTTGTCATAGATAGCTTTTATTATGTTGAGGTATGTTCCTTCTATTCCTGCTTTCTGGAGAGTTTTTATCATAAATGGATGTTGAATTTTGTCAAAGGCCTTCTCTGCATCTATTGAGATAATCATATGGTTTTTATTTTTCAATTTGTTAATGTGGTGAATTACATTGATTGATTTGCGGATATTGAAGAATCCTTGCATCCCTGGGATAAAGCCCACTTGGTCATGGTGTATGATCTTTTTAATGTGTTGTTGGATTCTGATTGCTAGAATTTTGTTGAGGATTTTTGCATCTATGTTCATCAGTGATGTTGGCCTGTAGTTTTCTTTTTTTTTGTGACATCTTTGTCAGGTTTTGGTATTAAGGTGATGGTGGCCTCATAGAATGAGTTTGGAAGTTTACCTTCCTGCTGCAATTTTCTGGAAGAGTTTGAGGAGGATAGGTGTTAGCTCTTCTCTAAATTTTTGGTAGAATTCAGCTGTGAAGCCGTCTGGACCTGGACTTTTGTTTGCTGGAAGATTTCTGATTACAGTTTCAATTTCCGTGCTTGTGATGGGTCTGTTAAGATTTTCTATTTCTTCCTGGTTCAGTTTTGGAAAATTGTACTTTTCTAAGAATTTGTCCATTTCTTCCACGTTGTCCATTTTATTGGCATACAATTGCTGATAGTAGTCTCTTATGATCCTTTGTATTTCTGTGTTGTCTGTTGTGATCTCTCCATTTTCATTTCTAATTTTATTGATTTGATTTTTCTCTCTTTGCTTCTTGATGAGTCTGGCTAATGGTTTGTCAATTTTATTTATCCTTTCAAAGAACCAGCTTTTGGCTTTGTTGATTTTTGCTATGGTCTCTTTTGTTTCTTTTGCATTTATTTCTGCCCTAATTTTTAAGATTTCTTTCCTTCTACTAACTCTGGGGTTCTCCAACTCTTCCTTTTCTAGTTGCTTTAGTTGCAGATTTAGGTTATTTATTTGACTTTTTTCTTGTTTCTTGAGGTATGCCTGTATTGCTATGAACTTTCCTCTTAGCACTGCTTTTATAGTGTCCCACAGGTTTTGGGTTGTTGTGTTTTCATTTTCATTAGTTTCTATGCATATTTTGATTTCTTTTTTGATTTCTTCTGTGATTTGTTGGTTATTCAGAAGTGTGTTGTTCAACCTCCATATGTTGGAATTTTTAATAGTTTTTCTCCTGTAATTGAGATCTAATCTTAATGCATTATGGTCAGAAAAGATGCCTGGAATGATTTCAATTTTTTTGAATTTATCAAGTTTAGATTTATGGCCCAGGATGTGATCTATCCTGGAGAAGGTTCCATGAGCACTTGAAAAAAAGGTGAAATTCATTGTTTTGGGGTGAAATGTCCTATAGATATCAATTAGGTCTAACTGATCTAATGTATCATTTAAAGTTTGCATTTCTTTGTTAATTTTCTGTTTAGTTGATCTGTCCATAGGTTTGAGTGGGGGTATTAAAGTCTCCCACTATTATTGTGTTATTGTTGATTTCCCCTTTCATACTTGTTAGCATTTCTCTTACATATTGCGGTGCTCCTATATTGGGTGCATATATATTTATAATTGTTATATCTTCTTCTTGGATTGTTCCTTTGATCATTATGTAGTGGCCTTCTTTGTCTCTTTTCACAGCCTTTGTTTTAAAGTCTATTTTATTGGATATGAGTATTGCCACTCCTGCTTTCTTTTGGTCTCTATTTGCGTGGTATATCTTTTTCCAGCCCTTCACTTTCAGTCTGTATGTGTCCCTTGTTTTGAGGTGGGTCTCTTGTAAGCAGCATATAGAGGGGTCTTGTTTTTGTATCCATTCGGCCAGTCTTTGTCTTTTGGTTGGGGCGTTCAACCCATTTACGTTTAAGGTGATTATTGATAAGTATGATCCCGTTACCATTTAGTTTATTGTTTTGGGTTCGGGTTTATACACCCTTTTCGTGTTTCCTGTCTAGAGGATATCCTTTAGAATTTGTTGGAGAGCTGGTTTGGTGGTGCTGAATTCTCTCAGCTTTTGCTTGTCTGTAAAGCTTTTGATTTCTCCTTCGTATTTGAATGAGATCCTTGCTGGATACAGTAATCTGGGCTGTAGGTTATTGTCTTTCATCACTTTAAGTATGTCTTGCCATTCCCTCCTGGCCTGAAGAGTTTCTATTGAAAGATCAGCTGTTATCCTTATGGGAATCCCCTTGTGTGTTATTTGTTGTTTTTCCCTTGCTGCTTTTAATATTTGTTCTTTGTGTTTGATCTTTGTTAATTTGATTAATATGTGTCTTGGGGTGTTTCACCTTGGGTTTATCCTATTTGGAACTCTCTGTGTTTCTTGGACTTGGGTGATTATTTCCTTCCCCATTTTAGGGAAGTTTTCAACTATTATCTCCTCAAGGATTTTCTCATGATCTTTCTTTCTGTCTTCTTCTTCTGGGACTCCTATAATTCAAATGTTGGAGCGTTTCATATTGTCCTGGAGGTCTCTGAGATTGTCCTTGTTTCTTTTAATTCGTTTTTCTTGTTTCCTCTCTGATTCATTTATTTCTACCATTCTATCTTCTATTTCACTAATCCTATCTTCTGCCTCCGTTATTCTACTATTTGTTGCCTCCAGAGTGTTTCTGATCTCATTTATTGCGTTATTCATTATATTTTGACTCTTTTTTATTTCTTCTAGGTCCTTGTTAAACCTTTCTTGCATCTTCTCAATCCTTGTCTCTAGGCTATTTATCTGTGTTTCCATTTTGATTTCAAGATTTTGGATCATTTTCACTATCAATATTCGGAATTCCTTCTCCGGTAGATTCCCTACTTCTTCCTCTTTTGTTTGGTTTGGTGGGCAACTCTCCTGTTCCTTTACCTGCTGAGTATTCCTCTGTCTCTTCATCTTGGTTATATTGCTGCATTTGGGGTGGCCTTTTTATATTCTGGTAATTTGTGGAGTTCTCTTTATTATGGAGCTTCCTCACTTTGGGTGGGGTTCTATCAGTGGCTTGTCAAGGTTTCCTGGTTAGGGAGGCTTGTGTTGGAGTTTTGGTGGGTGGAGCTGGGTTTCTTCTCTCTGGAGTGCAGTGGAGTGACCCGTAATGGGTTATGAGACATCAAAGGTTTTGGGATAATTTTGAGCTGCCTGTATATTGAAGCTCAGGGGAGTGGTCCTGTGTTGCTGGAGAATTTGCGTGGTATGTCTTGTTTTGGAACTTGTTGGCCCTTGGGTGGAGCTTGGTTTCAGTGTAGGTATGAAGGCATTTGATGAGCTCCTATTGCTTAATGTTCCCTGAATTCAAGAGTTCTCTAATGTTTTCAGGCTTTGGATTTAAGCTTCCTGCTTCTGGTTTTCAGTTTTATTTTTACAGTAGCCTCTAGACTTCTCCATCTATACAGCACCGATGATAAAACATCTAGGTTAAAGATGAAAAGTTTCTCCACATTGAGGGACACTCAGAGAGGTTCACTGAGTTACAAGGAGAAGAGAAGATGGAGGGGGTAGTTAGAGGTAACTGGAATGAGATGCGGTGAGATCAAGAGAGGAGAGAGCAAGCTAGTCAGTAGTCACTTCCTTATGTGCGCTCTATAGTCTGGACCACTCAGAGGTATTTACAGAGTTATACGGGGAAGAGGAGAGGGAGGAAGTAGACAGAGGTGACCAGGAGGGTAAGAGAGAGGAATGAGTAGGAGAGAGACAAATCCTGCCAGTAACCAGTTCCTTAGGTGTTCTCTACCGTCTGGAACACACAGAGATTCACAGAGTTGGATAGAGAAGAGATGGGGGAGAAAAGAGACAGAGGCCACCTGGTGGAGAAAAAGGAGAGTCCAGAGGAGGAGAGAGTGGTCAAGCCAGTAATCTCACTCTCAGGTAAACTTGGGTAGTGAAGTTTGGGTTTTTAAATGTACAAAATTGACAACAAAAACCTAAGAGCAAAGATTAAACATCTAGAGTAGAGGTTGAATTTTCAAAGATACAATATTAAAGAAAAGCAGAAGGAAAAAGGAAGAAAGAAAAAAAATTATTGAAAAACAAACAAACAAACAGAAGAAAAAAAAAAAACAAAACACCAACAACCATCCAAAGAGTATATATGGTGTTTGCCTTAAAAAAAAAATAATAATAGTAATAATAGGTTATAGAAATAATTAATTAGAGGAGAAATAGAAGACTTAACAATTAAAAAAAGCTAGAAAAAAAAGAAAAAAAAAAACAAAAAAGCAAAAAGCAAAAAAAAAAAAAAAAAGGAATGATTTTAAAAATATTAAAAATATATCTAGCCCTTCTCTGATGTTATGGGCCGTGTGGGCTCACTTCCAAGGTGGTTCCCTCTGTTTAACTTCTTCTGTTTGCTGGTTTTTTAGGCTCACTAGTTCAGTCACGCTGTGGGGAGGGGGGATGCTGCAAACAAACAGCACTGTCGTGTGCACACCGCATCTCAGCCCCACTTGACCTGTCCTTTCTCGAGGCGCACAAACCGCTCCAGCTCTATGATGCTCAGCCGGGAACCTTCTGGGGCCTGCCCTAGGCTGCGTGCACTTCCCCGGTCCAAGCCGCTCAGGTTCGGCGCTCAGGCAGCCCTCAGAGGCACAGATTCGGCTGGGACTGCACTTTGTGCCCTTCCCAGGTCCGAGTAGCTCAGGAGTTTGGCGAGCGCGATCGCAGCGGCTTGTCACCTTTTCCGCCGCTGCCGCTCAGCTCTCTGGGTGGATCGCTGGCGCACCCCGTGAGGCAGACTGTGACTGTCCAGCACCCCCAGAAGTCTTAGCAAAGGAGCCTGCTTGCAGTTAGGTACGTAAAGTCTCTCTGGGTCTGCAATTGCCCCTTTCCAGCCCTTATGGCTCTGGCTGCCTGTCCCCGGCGGGGAATGGTCTGCAGCCGGCTTTTCCCGTTCCGTCCTTTGTTCTGTGCTCGGTCCTGGCGGTGTCTTATGTTTGAGCTTTTCGTGCGGTAGCTATCCCACAGTCTGGTTTGCTAGCCCAAGTTAGATCGTTCTGGTTGCGCGTGGGGCGTTCCTGCCCGATTCTTACAAAGCTCTGCAGCCCGCGCCTCCCGCGCGTCCCTGCCCTGCCCCCACTTCCCAATGGCGGATGCAGGCGTCTGTGCTGCTTTTCCGCTGGGGGAGCCACTGTTGGGCTTGTAATCTGTTGGTTTTAATTATCCATCTATTTTTCCTTCCTGTTATGTTGCCCTCTGTGTTTCCAAGGCTCGCCACAGACTCAGCAGGGAGAGTGTTTCCTGGTGTTTGGAAACCTCTCTTCTTAAAATTCCCTTCCCGGGACGGGCTTCCCTTCCCGGGACAGAGCTCCCTCCCCACCTCCTTTGTCTCCTTTTTCGTCTTTTATATCTTTCCCCTACCTGTTTTTGAAGACAATGGTCTGCTTTTCTGGTTGCCTGATGTCCTCTGCCAGCCTACAGAAGTTGTTTTGTGGAGTTTGCTCGGCGTTGAAATGTTTTTTTGAGGAATTTGTGAGGGAGAAAGTGATCTTCCCGTCCTATTCCTCCGCCATCTTTCCCTCTCCTCAAGCAGGTGTTTTGATTAACATTTTTCTAATGTGGGCTTTCTATCCTGTTCCATTGACTATATTTCTATTTTTGTGCCAGTACCATATTGTTTTGATGACTGTAGCTTTTGCACCCATGGTAAGTTAATCTGTGATAAAGGAAGCAGGACTACACAATGTTGGAAAAAGAGTCTCTTCAACAAATGATGCTCAGAAAACAGAACAGCTACATGTAAAAAATGAAATTAGATTACTCTTTAACACCATATGCAAAAATAAGCTCAAAATTAATTAAAAACCTAAATATAAGACCAGACTCTGGAGAAAAACATAAGCAGAACACTCAGACATAAATCACAGCAGTATTTTTTTTGATACATCTCCCAAAACATTGGAAATAAAAACAAAAATAAACAAATGGGACCTACTTCAACCCAAAATTTTTTACACAAAAGCTTTTTGTAAACAAAATGAAAAGATAACAGGTTGGGAGAAAATATTTGCAAATGATGTGATGGACAAGAGATTCGTCTCCAAAATTTATAAATATTTCCTGATGCTTAACAGCATCAAAGTTAACAATCCAATCAACAATTAGGCAGAAGACCTAAATAGACATTTCTCCAAAGAAGACATACAGATGGCCAAGAGGCACATGAAAAGATGCTCAACATCACTAATTATTAGAGAAATGCAAATCAAAACTACAATGAGATATCACATCATACCAGCCAGAATGATTATCATCAAAAAATCCACTAAAAATAAGTGCTGGAGAGGATGTGGAGAGAAGGATATCCTCTTACACTGTTGATAGGATATAAATTGGTACAGCCACTATGGAGAACAGTATGGGGGTTCCTTAAAAAACTAAAAATAGAGCCACCATATTACCCTGGAATCTCACTCCTAGGCATATATCCAGAGGAAAATGTGAGCTGAAAGGATACATACACCCCAATGTTCATTGAATCACATTTATAATAGCCAAGATATGGAAGCAACCTAAATGTCCATTGACAGAGGAATAGATAGAGAAGAAGTGGTACATACATGCAATGGAATATTGCTCAGCCATTAAAAAGAATGAAATAATGCCATTTGCAGCAATGTGGATGCACCTAGAGACTGTCATACCGAGTAAGTCAGACAGAGGAGAAATATAGTATGACATCCCTTATATGTGGAATTTAACAATAAATGATACAAATGAACTTACAAAACAGGAAGAGACTCATAGACTTAGAGAATGAACTTATGATTGAGGTTGGGGGCAAGGGATGGTTAGGGAGTTTGGGATGGGCATGTGTACACTGCTATATTTAAAATGAATAACCAGCAATGACCTACTATATAGACACAGGACTCTGCTCAATGTCATATGGCAGGCTGGATGGGAGGGGTGTTTGGGGGAGAATGGATACATGTAAATGCATTTCACCTAAAACTATCACATTGTTAATTGTCCATACTCCAATACAAAATAAAAACTTAAAAGAAATAAAAAATAAAATTATCTTGATATTGAAAAAAGTAAGCATACTTGCCTACTTTGATGTCTCCCATTTCTGATCTCCATAGCAATTACAGTTTACCTAATGCATTGGCATTTGGTCAATTTCTACTTTGTACTTTTTATTATCATCAGTCATATTTTTAAATTTTAAAAATAATTTCATGTCCCCAAGCAGATTGTTGCTATTAAAATGAAAATTCTGGTTATCTCCCATGACATGTAAGGATGTTGATGGAGCCCCTTCATATTACAGGAAACCTATGAACTTTAGGTCCTGTTTTACTGAACTGCAACTACCAGCTTCTCTGTGTTTTAACTCTTTCTTTAAGAAAATTACTTAACTGTTCTCTGCTTCAGTAGTCATATCTGTCAAATGACAGCATGCAGTAGAATTAAAATAACTATAAAGTGAATTTGTCTATTCCATTTACTTCATCAATTCCAATTACTAATCTGTCTGACTTCACTTTAAGTCACAGTATTCAGACTCCTAATACCTGACTTTAGGATAGCAGATATTTTCAGCTTGGAATTATTTAATTTGATATAAATAAAATTCTAATTTAGTATTAGTTCTAAACTTATTATTTTCCTTTATCATAAATCTAGTATTTATTACTTTAATAATTACTGTATTTGATTTAAATTGGTGTGTTGATTTTTAATATCAGTAGTGTACTTATATGCAAATGTGTGATTTATATTGTGGAACTTTGGTTTTCTTTCTTAGAGCAAAACAATGAAATGAAGTAATTTTAAGCTTATATTGTTTAAAATTTTAACCTAGAGCAGAAATTTCTATAACCTTTTGAAGAAGCTCTCACTGACTACTTTTATAACTAGGAGATCTTGACTTTTCAAAACATCCCATCCCACTGTTCACATGATTCTAATTGTTAAAAGATTCTTTCTCGTTTTGAACTAAAGGAAGACTTTTTCTCCCCTTACCCTCAAATACTGGCATATTATCCTGCCTTGCTAAGCCACATAAGGTAAAGCAATGTTCAATTTCAAATGATAGACTTTTTTGAAATTGTAAGAGAAATGTAGCAAACATCTGTGATGAAGATGTTAAGCTAGGTAAGAATACATCTAATTCTGCTGCCACGGAGCAATATTTCTTCAATTTAAATCCAAGATAACTTGAAAGTCTGTGAAATGAATTACCAAAAGTAAACATGTGAAAATACATTATGAAAAAAATGTTTTCCTTCAACACAGATATGTGTCTGTAGCATCACTATATTCTTCTAGCTAATAGCACTATCACAAATTAAAATGAGGATAGTTTGGGCTGACTTATTCTTAGAACATATGAATTGGATTTTAATAATTTCCCATTCATTGTTATTTATTTCAAAGACTTGACAAAGTTTCTAAGATTACATTGCAAATTTGTTGCAGGGTGGAAGGTGGAAAATTCCATTGAAACAAGCTGTTTACCTATTATAAGCCATCATTCACCTGCTTAAATATTCTTTTCTTTTAAAAAAGTATTTTTTTAAAAAATATCCTTTTTATTTTAAAGAAATATCTCATCTGGGTTTTTAGTAAGATGTTACAGAAAAACCTGAACAAACTTTTTGACCAACTCAATATTTTTGGTTACAGCTCAAAGACTGCTGTTTGTTCAATAAGAGTTGAATCATCTTGCTGTGGCATTGGAGGGAAGATGGAAATATTTAATATCATATAAATAAAATTCTAATTTAGCTAACAATTTCTCCTTTCACTAGGAAAAAAAAAACAAACAGAAGTTTTGGGGACAGAAATTTAGGTGGCTCTAAAAGAGGAGTGAAAATGGAAACTCTTATTTGCCAAATCAAGGGACTAAAGGATGAAAAACTATTCACAGGCAAAATGTACATGAAAATTAAAATATGAAAAACTTAAAAAATTGTATACTGCAGCAATAATTAGTTTCAATATTTTGTTTTACTTTTGTGCAGATTTATGCTTTTGGTTATTTATAATTTATGTTATTTTTATTCTTTATAGTTTAACACTGGGTTTTAGGGTCTAGAGTGAGAAGGATATTGACTCATACTTAATATATTTAACAGGGTCAAATAAAATGGGTATTTTTTAAAGAATGCCTTTATTTTGTATTTGTTTTTGTTTTGAAGTAGAGATTTAATTAGTATGTACTAGTTAATTACTATAATTTTTGCTTATTTTGTTTACTTTATTTTTTTTCCTGATGTATATTTAAAAATTTAATTTTCATTATATATCTATTTACATGATCTGCTTCAAATAGAACACACCTACTGTTTCATCAGGTAGAATTAAAATAATTATAAAATAAATTCCTTTCTCTCTATCCCATCTCTCATTTACCAATGTACCTGTCTGACTTCATTTTAAGTGATATTATTTAGACTCCTCATATCTAATAAAACACAAATTTTGTGTTGCTGGTAATCAATACAAGGTTATTACATAGAAATATTTAATGTAGTATATATAATAGATATTGAAATTTTTGATTGATTATTTTACAATGCTATTTATGAAAATTAGGCAACTTTATTCAACAATATTTATTGAATACTATGTCTTGGACCACAGTAGGCACTATTTATGGTTTTTAACTCAGCAAGATAATTTGTGTCTTCAGTCCTCAGAGATCTTACTATGTCCAGGAAAGTTATGTTGGTCAAAGGTTTCTTGTCAGGTTCCTTGACTGACAATCAACAGTTGTACATAAATAAGAGCACTCACCAACTCTGAAAGAGGTCTCCTTTCTTTCTTTGTCCAAGCCCATTAACCTCTAATCCTTCTCACACTATACAGTGCATCTTTAATGTCATTCTCTTGTGGAAGCCCTCCTATCCTCTGGCAACTAGATTAATACATCTTGTTACACTACTCATTTCCTACTTATTGTGATATCCAGAATTAATTATTTGGTGTGTTTAATGTTTGTATTGCCTAGTAGAGTGTATGTTAGCAGAAGACAGGGCTCATTATAATATACCTTCATATCCCCAGTGCCAAGTGAATACCTGACAGTAATATTGAGTTGATCAAAACTTTGAGCTTTTCCTTAGAATCTTATCATTGATTAAATAAATTAAAAATTGGTAAAGGAACACAGCTAATACTGTTTTAGTGAACTCTTAATTTGGTAAAAAAAATTGAAAATTAAAATTATACTGTATCCTTTTTTACAGTCAACCTATTATTAGCATTTGCCAGATTTGCTTTTCTCTCTCCCTCCCACCTCCTTTTCATGTATAATTATAGCAGGTATCTCCAATAAACAGGACACCCTTCAACCAAACCACAATATGGTGATTTCCCTGAGGAACTTAATCCTGATAAAATAGTATCATCTTTCTTAAATCAGTATTTAGATTTATCCCAATAGTTCCTATAATCCTTGATCCAGTCAAGATCATAGATGATTTTTCAAGATGTATTTAGTATATAATTATTATTACTTAATATAATAATTGTACTTGATTTTTGAAACTCAACACAGCTTACTTTTATTTTCAAAAGTGTGGCTTACTTAAAACTTTTAAACTATTTCCGGTTTTCTGTTTATAAATCACCAAATGAACAAGTGGCATGAGGACAGAATTTCTATATGCCTTTATTTATCCTACATAAGTAGGAGTATTTTAAATTTAGGCTGTTAAAAAGCCATTACTAATGGTATAGCATGTCAATATTAAAATAATGATTTCAGCAAACAGGACTCTCTATGCTGAGCATTTACATAGTTCTAAAGACAGATTAGAATATTTTTCAATCTTTTTCACCTTGAATTACTTTCTTCATGAATCTAAGTTTAATTACATAGCCGTAAAGAAAATGAAAAAAAAAATCTGTCAGAAAAACATATTAAAAAGTACTACATTTTTATATTTTATTTTCAATACCATGGAGCTTTCTGAGAAAAATCAGTGTAGAGGAGAGATATAAGAGAGACTGTCCAAAGGACTTATCCCTTTTTTTAAGCTCAGCACCATCTTTTTAAAAGCTACAAGAATAAACATTGTTGCATTGAAGAAGTGTCTGTCTGAAGTGTGAATAGATGTTTCAATCTGGGACCATTTCACATTCACTGTGAACAGTTGGATATTATTGAACAGGCTTTGCCCTTTACTAGTAAATCCTGCAGCTAATCTTATTAAGAACCAGTGGAAACGGAAGTTATATAGAAGTCAGAAGTCAGCTCCACAGTAGAAGGTTCAAAGAGGTTTTCTTTTTGTTAAATGCTTTCTCTGTTTGTTTATGGAGCTATCTCATTGAATTAGTTTAATTTCAAACATTTTCAAATGTAATGAGATGCAGCCCCACCCCCATGAACACATCCAAAGAAGAAGTTTTGTTAAACACAGGCTAGTTTACCTTGAACATTCTTTAGTTAATAGTAAGGCACTTTGGAAATTCTTTGAGGAACATAGACTGTTTCTTTAAAATGACTTGTCTTTAACTCTGAAATAACTCTGATAGAAGAGGAATGAGAGCAGATTCTATATTCTCAATAAATTTTAAAGTACCCTATTATAAATATCTGAAGCACATGACCTTTGTGATTTTGTCATCAAGTGACTTATACCAAATTACTAATTGTTGGTAAAACCACCCTTATGGCAGAAAGTGAAGAGGAACTAAAAAGCCTCTTGATGAAAGTGAAAGAGGAGAGTGGAAAAGTTGGCATAAAGCTCAACATTCAGAAAACTAAGATCATGGCATCTTGTCCCATCACTTCATGGGAAATAGATGAGGAAACAGTGGAAACAGTGTCAGATTTTATTTTGGGGGGCTCCAAAATCACTGCAGATGGCGATGGCAGCCATGAAATTAAAAGAAGCTTACTCCTTGGAAGGAAAGTTATGACCAACCTAGATAGTATATTCAAAAGCAGAGACATTACTTTGCCAACAAAGGTCCATCTAGTCAAGGCTATGGTTTTTCCAGTGGTCATGTGTGGATGTGAGAGTTGGACTATGAAAAAAGCTGAGCACTGAAGAATTGATGCTTTTGAACTATGGAGAAGCATAGTTGGAGAAGACTCTTGAGAGTCCCTTGGACTGCAAGGAAATCCAACCAGTCCATTTTAAAGGAGATCAATCCTGGGTGTTCTTTGGAAGGACTGATGCTAAAGCTAAAACTCCAATACTTTGGCCACCTCAAGTGAAGAGCTGACTCATTGGAAAAGACTGATGATGGGAGGGATTGGAGGCAGGAGGAGAAGGGGACGACAGAGGATGAGATGGCTGGATGGCATCATCGACTCGATGGACATGAGTTTGAGTGAACTCTGGGAGTTGGTGATGGACAGGGAGGCCTGGCGTGCTGCAATTCATGGGGTTGCAAAGAGTCGGACACAACTGTGCAACTGAACTGAACTGACCTAATTGTTTGGAGATAACAGATTGTAGACTGTTGCTTTGATTGGAGACAAATTATGGTCAGAGATTGTGATTGCCTTTGCCAGTATTGTATTTAACACAAACAGGTTTGCTGTGGTATTTATAATAATTTCACAAGCCAATGGTATACAGGGTAATATGTCCTAAAAAAGCAATGAAGAAATAGCATACTCTACCACTTCACACCAGTCAGAATGGCTGCGATCCAAAAATCTGCAAGCAATAAATGCTGGAGAGGGTGTGGAGAAAAGGGAACCCTCCTACACTGTTGGTGGGAATGCAAACTAGTACAGCCACTATGGAGAACAGTGTGGAGATTCCTTAAAAAATTGCAAATAGAACTACCTTATGACCCAGCAATCCCACTGCTGGGCATACACACCGAGGAAACCAGAATTGAAAGAGACACATGTACCCCAATGTTCATCGCAGCACTGTTTACAATAGCCAGGACATGGAAACAACCTAGATGTCCATCAGCAGATGAATGGATAAGAAAGCAGTGGTACATATACATAATGGAGTATTACTCAGCCATTAAAAAGAATTCATTTGAATCAGTTCTGATGAGATGGATGAAACTGGAGCTGATTATACAGAGTGAAGTAAGCCAGAAAGAAAAACACCAATACAGTATACTAACACATATATATGGAATTTAGAAAGATGGCAATGACGACCCTGTATGCAAGACAGCAAAAAAGACACGGATGTGTATAACAGACCTTTGGACTCAGAGGGAGAGGGAGAGGGTGGGATGATTTGGGAGAATGGCATTCTAACATGTATACTATCATGGAAGAATTGAATCACCAGTATATGTCTGACGCAGGATACAGCATGCTTGGGGCTGGTGCATGGGGATAACCCAGAGAGATGTTATGAGGAGGGAGGTGGGAGGGGGGTTCATGTTTGGGAACGCATGTAAGAATTAAAGATTTTAAAATTAAAAAATAAATAAATAAATAAATAAAATTAAAAAAAAAAAAAAAGAAATAGCATACTCTCAGAAAATACTATGTTAATCCTGATATTGTTTCAGGCCAGGGGAGATGACAGCAATAAAACTCAAATTTAGTTATAAGTTTACATTTACTATAAGTTTTTGTGTCTTGGACCGATGGCTTTGCCAACTGGGAGATAACTTTCAGCTGCTAGCACAAAAAGAAAAGTTCCTTGTTACTACAGCTTTACTGGGGAATGATGGTGCTGGTGTTGGTGAGCAGGCTAGGATGCTCAGAGGGTCACAACTCCAGGGAACCATGCCTGGCTTGTGCCACCACCAACAGAGAGTGCTTAACACAGGCAGGAACAGATAGATATCCCTTCTCTTCCTGAGGCTGCTATAGAGTTTAACACCACTGCCCACCAAAAGCAGCTTTACTGTGGCAGGAGCAAGTGTCTCAAGATTTCTGTAGAGCTAGATCAGCAGAGTAGCTTTGCCTGACCAAAGCAGATACTCCTCATAAACTCTCAGTGTTTGTAGTCTAAGTGTCCCCTTGCCATGCCTGCTTCTTTACATGTTCTTACTGAGATAAGGCTCCAGGCGGTCTCTTGGCAGCTGAGCTGCAAGTGCTTATGAAGGACAAATAAGATGATGACATCATGACACAGCTTACTTCACTGTTAACCAAAATAACCTTTACTTCTAAAAACAAATTTTTGTTTGTTTTTGTCACATACATGTGGAATAAAACAACTTTACTTGTCATAGACAAATAGATTTAGAATAATATCAAACCAAAACACAACTGTATTCTGATTGTGACTCTGCCACTGGTCATTCTTGTGACTTGGAAATCTCTTAACTTTTACAAGCCTTAGTTATATGTTAAGGATAGGCTAGGATGATTCAGTAGGATCTAAAGGATTATATTACATTATATTATATAGAATTATATGAAATCCATCTTATGCTCATGACCCTTCACAGTTTCCCCTTTTCACTCAGAATAAAATAAAATGTACTGAAAACAATTATAGGTCCCCCTGTGATGTGCCCATATTTACTTGTCCCAACTTGTCTCTGTCTACTACCCCTACCCCATGCCTACTGCTACTGCTGTGTTTACACTCCTACACTTCTCCAAAACTTTTCTTTAAATACTACATTTTAACTGAGGGCCATCTAGTTAAAGAAAGCAGCCTCTTTCTTTAAACTTACAGTTGCTGCCATCTATTTTCCCAAAACATCCATTGTGTCTGTTATATATGACTAAGAGTAAGACAAAGATGATGACTTAAGTAGTTAATTAACTTGATGATCACTATCTTACTTTTATAGTTGGAAAATCATTGATTTGATCATCAAAAGGGTAACAATTTGAGAAAGAAATATAATAAAGAAGTAGATTGGCAAATTGAGAAAAATTACATAATTGATATATTCAATTTAATTACGGTTTAAATTTAGAATGGTAGTTGGGATAGGTAATGTTCTTAAAAAATACGCATGCGTATCCCTAAGAAGCTACTTAAATAACCTTTGAACAAATGTTTCTCAGTAAATTGTGTGTGATGTCTTGAAATACAGTCTCACTCAGCATTTGGATGAACTATTCTACTTAACCTAAAGTAGTTATTCAAATCTGAAGGTTCTAATAATTCCCTGGGTAAGCTGATTTAAGAAATAAAATGGATTTACAAATTTATTATTTAAATTACTATAAAATAATATTTTTACAACTTTGAATGTTACACAAAATTTTGTAGTTTTTTTTTTGTTTGCTGTTGGTTGCTGTTTTGAATTAGTATTGTACATAAAGCTTTACATAAAGTCTTGGAAATTCTCTGGTGCTCCAGTAGGTCCCATGGTTAGGATTCTGTGTTTTCACTGCTGAGGGCCCAGGTTCAATCCCTGGTCAGGGAACTAATATCTCATAAGCTGTGTGGTGTAGTTCCCCCGCCCCCCACCAAAAATAAAAGCTTTATGTAAATTCTCATAATTTCCACTGGTCAAGTTACTTCAGGAGGGCAACTGGACTAAAATGTACACAGCCAACTAAATTTCACTTCTCTGAACACTTCGAATAGTTACATATCCATCAGCAGCGCGTGGTAATGCTTATTTCCCCATAATTAGTATTTTATGTGGTGAAGTGTATGTTTTTTTAAATAATGTGTAACAATAATTAGAAAAAAGACAAGTTGTTACATTCAGTCTGTGTTAAAACTTAAGCTAGTTTTATGTGAAAGTGGGTCAATCCATTAAAGAAAGCTGGTTGAATAATACAGTGTTTTCACCTGGTTCTCAACTCTCTTTTCCTATCATCAGTCCTCTCCTGTCCTGTACACACACACACACACACACACACACACACACACACGCACACACACACAAACATATATGATTAAAAAAAAATGCTCCATTCTACTAGAGATTTCACTTGACATTGATTGTACTGGGAATGGGTGAACCTAGGTCTGACAAAATTGCATAATTCCTTGATAATTTGCCTAGTAAGAATGATTTTATCTATTATTTTGTTCTCTATTTCTGTTTAAAATAGGATCACAAAAAATTCTGTTAAGCCATTTCAAACTTATGAAGTACTCTATAATTTATCTTATTGTTGATTATTATCACATTTGAAGTCTAGCTTTAAACTCTAGCTCTCTAGATAAAAATGAAACTCACAGAGATGAAGTACCCTCCAAAACAATAATAGCCAAACTCAGAATCCCTCAGAACTTTAAAGATGTGTGTGTGTCCAGAATCATTAGTTTTAAGATATACATGAAGTTTTAGATGGTGGTTAAAATCCCCACGGATTTAAGGAAAATATATCATTTAACATGCTTGTTAAGAGGTAGTAAAAGCAATAGAATAAAAACAATACTGAATTAAAGCTAGAAAAGAGTTGGATATCTGCCAGCTTTGCTTTTTTTTTTTTTTAATTTTGAGGAAAAAGATACCAAGAAGTTAATTATACTGATCTATGCAACCCAGAGAGAAATTGGCCCTTAAATCTAATTCTCCTGACTTGAGTCCAAATACTCTTATTGTATGCCACATACAATGTATTTGTTTATAGAAAAGAGTGTGTATATTATTAAATTCTAACCATGCAAATCTGTAAAGAGGAGTCATAGGTAATTCCAGGTATCATTTTAAAGGATATTTTTTCCAAAAAAGCCAAAAATTATGTAATAATTCCCCAAATTCTCATTTGAGTGTTTTCAAGGACCTCCATTTTGATTGAGAATGTAACAATATTCTCATGGTTTTAAAATCATTTCACACATTTAAATTTTGCTGCCATAAGGATAGCATGTCATTACCTAGAAAATTGTATCAATTACAAAGTTTCAATTGATAATATGCTAATACATTTTAATGCCCTAAGGAAAGCTACTTTTTTCATTTCTCTCCCTGATAACAAATAAGCAAGAGTCAAATGGGAAGAAAAAAAAAATGTATCCCAGGCATAAATCCTGCTGTAACTCAAAATCAAAGATCTCTTTGAAAGAGTCATTTACCAAAGACCAGAGACTCATCTAGATATGTTATAGTCACAATCAAGCTGACTATTATGTAAGAAATAGTCGAATTTTTTTTTTTTGATTTTACATTGGAGTATAATTGATTTACCATGTTGTGTTTAGTTTCAGGTATACAGCAAAATGATTTAGTTATATACATATACATATATATATGTATATATTCATTTTCAGATTCTTTTCCCATGTAGGTTATTACAAACTATTGAGTAGAGTTCCCTGTGCTATACAGTAGGTTCTTTTGATTATCTATTTTAAATATAGTAGTGTGTATATGTTAATGCCAACTTCCTAATTTATTCCTTCCCACCCTGCCACCTTTCCCCTTTGGTAACTATAAGTTTGGTGTTTAAGTCTGTGAGTCTGTTTCTGTTTTGTAAGTAAGTTTTTGAATCTTTTTTTTTTTTTTTTTTTTTAGATTCCACAAATAAGTGATATCATATGATATTTGTCTTTGTCTTGCTTCACTTAGCATGACAATCTCTAGGTCTATCCATGATGGTGAAATGGTATTATTCCATTCTTTTATATAGCTGAGCAATGTTCCATTATATATACATACACACTACATTTTTATCCATTCTTCTGTTGTTGGACATTTACATTACTTCCATGTCTTCACTATTGTAAATTGTGCTTCAATGGTCATTGGGGTGCATGCATGCTTTCAAAATATGATTTTCTTCTGCTATGTAGCCAGGAGTGGGATTGCTGAATCATAAGATAGCTCTACTTTTAGTTTTTTAAGGAACCTCCATACTATTGTCCACAGTGGTTGTATCAATTTATATTCCCATCAAAATGTAGGAGGTTTCTCTTTTATCTACACTCTTTCTAGCATTTATTGTTGATAGACTTTTTGATGATGGCCATTTTGACTAGTGTGAAATGATACCTCACTGTAGTTTTGATTTGCATTTCTCTAATGATTAGTGATTTTGAGTGTCTTTTCATGTGCTCTTTGACTATTTATATGTCTTCTTTGGAGAAATGTCTATTTAGATCTGTCCATTTTTTAATAGGGTTATTTGGTTTGTTATTGAGCTGCATGAGTTGATCATATATTTCAGAGATTAATCTCTTGTCAGTCACATCATTTACAAATACTTTCTTCTATTCTGTGGGTTGTCTTTTCATTTTGTTTATGGTTTCCTTTGCTATTCAAAGGGCTTCCCTGATAGCTCAGTTGGTAAAGAATCCACTTGCAATGCAGGAGACATGGTTCAATTCCTGGGTTGGGAAGATCTGCTGGAGAAGAATCAGGCTACCCACTCCAGTATTCTTGGGCTTCCCTAGTGGTTCAGCTGATAAAGAATCTGCCTGCAATGCAAGGGGCCTGGGTTTGATACCTAGGTTGGGAAGATCCCCTGGAGAAGGGCAAGGCTATCTACTCCAGTATTCTGTGCTGAGAATTCCTTGGACTGTATGGTCCATGGGGTCACAAAGAGTTGGACATGACTGAGCAACTTTCACTTCACTTGCTATTCAAAAGCTTTTAAGTTTAACTAGGGCCCATTTGTTTATTTTTTGTTTTTATTTTTATTAGTCTAGTTGTACATGTGTGCTAAGTCACTAAGTTGTGTCCAACCCCTTGAGATCCCATGACTGTAGCCTCCAAGTTCCTCTGTGTATGGAGATTTCACAGCCAAGAATACTAGAGTGGATTGCTATTTCCTTTTACATGGGATTTTCCCAACCCAGGCATCAAACCCCATCTCTTGCATTGGTAGGTGTGTTCTCTACCACTGAGCCTCCAGGAAAGAACTTATTTACTCTAGGTGGTGGATCCAAAAGATACTGTGCAGATTTATGTCAGAGAGTGTTTTGGGTATGTTTTCAACAAGGAGTTTTATAATAACTAGTTTTATATTTAAATCTTTAAGCCATTTTGAGTTTAACTTTGTGTATAGTGATAGAGAATGTTCTAGTTTCATTAATGTTTTAATCCACTATCATCTCTGTGAAAACAAGTCTTTGACCGAGTGGGCCATAGGCATTCTTCTTTCTGGAGGTGTGACAAACTAGAATTTATTATAGAATGAATTTAAAAAATAACATTCAGTTTTTGACATACATAATCATTGTGATAAGACTATAAATGTGAGAATTATAGAATGTTAGAAGATATTTTCCCCAAAAAAAGCTTTCTTATGTCTTCCAAACTGGAAGAGTCTTGTGCAGTGATGATATCCTTTATACCCATGACATTGAGGCCTTGAAGTTATACTACTGTATAGAATAGAAATTTCTAATATGAGGGAAAAAAATTAAAGCACTTGCTTTCCCTACCCTTGAGAAATGATGCAAAGAATGACAGATATAAATAATCAGAAATAATTGCATATTTTTTTCTTTTAAAACTTTTGTTTGGTAAGCAGAGTGTATAGTACATATTGGAGACAAGAGGAAGGACAGAAGAAGACATGACTTCTTTTAAGGTGGTAGAGCAATAAACCCTTGAGTCTTCCTTGAATGAAGCTGAAATGCAGGAAAAATGACTTGCTAAAATTCTCTGGACCCGAGGTTAAATTTCCCAAGTTACCTTCAGGTTTCATGAGCCACAGATGCTCAGTTGCCAGGCAGTTACTTTGTATGGGGCCCTTTTGTCAAAGAGTATCACCTTGCAAAGTTGGGAGAAAACTGCTCAACAGGGATAGATGGAACAGTGGGAAGATTTCCCCAGAGTGAGTCAGGGGAAACCATAATGGAACAAAATCAGCGGAGGAAATCACTGAGCTCTCCCTGAGCCATAAGTCATGTCTACTGTAGATCCCAGCCATGCCTATGGCATATCAGATAGCAAGTGCATGAAAGCAGTCAAGATCAGTTAAGCCATAGATCATGGAATAAACCTCCTCTGCTGTTTTCTTCTAATTAAAAATAAAAGGAAAAAGGAAGCAAGCTGACCTTTTATTTTTTTAATTTAAATTTATTTATTTGAATTGGAGGCTAATTACTTTACAATATTGTGCTGGTTTTGCCATACATCAACATGAATCTGCCACAGGTGTACACATGTCCCTCATCCTGAAGCTCTCTTCCACCTCCTTTCCCGGGATGCTTGGGGCTGGTGCACTGGGATGACCTTTTTAAATCCACACAAGATTTAGCAAGAGTTAGGGAACTGTATACCTGAACCTTGGTTACAATCCTTTCCTTTCCACTATGTTTCAGGTGTGACTCTAGTCAGACTATGTAAATAATTTATTACAGATTATCTGTAAATGATTTAATTTAAATTTCTATATTTTCTTTTCAAATTTGTTAGGGATGAAAAGAAATGTTAAACATAAAACTCTTGTTCTTGTCAGTATTCAGGTTATTTAAGAAAAGCTAAAAAGCAAAAATAAAAATGCAAAGTGAAATGTTCATAAACACAATAATAAAATAAACAAGAGAGGGTATAGTGTAATTATTTAACATGAAACACAAAATGGATATTATTATTTTGATATAAGAATATTCTATTAACATTTTGAAGTTTACTATATAAGGCAATTTAGGGAGATTATCCTTAATATATACCTTAATATATTTGTTTATTTATACAACTAGATACAGTATACTAGAAAATCTATTATGCAGTGAGAGTATTGTTGATGTTATTTTCTAAGTCAAGTCTGCCTCCTTTGTGACCCCAAGGACCGTAGCCCGCTGGGCTCCTCTGTCTATGAGATTTCCCAGGCAAGAATTCTGGAGGGGATTGCCATTTCCTTCTCCAGAGGATTTTCCCAACTCAGGGACTGAGCCCATGTCTCCTGCATTGGCAGGTGGATTCTTCACCACTGAGTCACCTGGGAAGCCCAGTGAGAGAAAACAAGCAAATAAAATAAAAGTCCAGTCTTCATAAAGCTAACAGTGTAAATTTAAGGGAACATAAATACAATAAACAAGCCAAATAAAAATATAATAATATTACTGTGTTTCGGGAGAATCATGATAGAAGAATGTCACAAACAAAATGCTTAGTCATAAATAAGTCTGGGAGAATTTTATATACTAATAATGAATATTAGAACAAAAGAGAGTTTTGAAACAAAAGTTGTGAGAAATTAAACTGCGAATACTGATAATGGCTAGACTTTTCAGTGTGTTATTGTGTTAGTTACTGTGCTGTGTAGTTTGGATTTTGTGTAATAGGTAGCATAGGACTACTGAAAAGTTCCAAATATGAGAGTGACATATTTAAAGTTTTTCTTTAGGAAGAAAAATCTAGCAAGACCAACAGAAAGGTAGTAGAAACCTATACAAATTACCTGAGTCCTGTAATTCAGATATAGTTGCATAGCAATGTAAGGCTTAGGTAAAGGTCTTAGGGTGTTTAGCTTTACCTGGAAGCCCTTACAAAAAAATTGCTGCAGAAGAGGGACTTGCTCATTGGCCCCAGTTCTTTCAGGGGTGCCTAAAGTTTTGGCAGAAGAGTGAAAACATGATAAATAATCAACCTAGTAGTTTTCCTATTTATTATTTAATTTCATTCACTCATTAACTTAGTTTACTCTCACAATCTTTTTTTGAGTATCCATAATGTACTGGGAATATTGTGCATGGTAAGTACACACAGTTAGTAAAACATGATATTCTGTACTAGAGGTACAGAATTCACACAATGTTTCTTCAGTGGGATCAAGAAAAAAGAGAAGTATGCATAGAAGCAAGAGGCAGAGATAAGACTGATTCACTGTGCCTCTAGGAAGGGAAGAAAAGCAAGATCCTTATCCCCTAAAAAAAGAGTAAAAACGTAGCAAAGGCAGAAGGGATAAAAATAACTCCTGGGGAAAAATAATCAGGTGGGTGGAAAACCAAGATTGTAGGAGAGGGCATTACAAGTGAAGGGAATCACAGGAGCAAATATTTGTATTTCGAATGTGACAGGATATTGGGTTTGTTTAGGAAAAATGTTGAAGAAATGGAAAATAAAATTTCAAAGAAATTATTAGTAATGCATGATGGCTAACTCCTCCCTAACAAACCCAAACACAATGAAGTAAAAATTTTCCCATGTCTATGTAAGTAAAGGCCTTCAACCTACACTTGAAAGTATAAAGACTAGGCCATGAAGAGGTATATTAGGCATGAAAATTTAAATGTGAGACTTAATCATGTAGAGAAGAAGCAGAAAATGTCTAGAATCAAGTATTTTTAAATTATTGCTTTCCTCCCACTGTCAAAAAGGCTGGAATAAAATGATGTGAAACTTCTAATTAAACTTGGCAATAAACAAGCTATATCTCGTTTTATATTATTATATTTTATTTTCATTTTTTAACTCAAAAAAATGCCAACATCTGCTGGATCATCAAAAAACCAAGAGAGTTCCAGAAAAACATCTATTTCTGCTTTATTAACTATGCCAAAGCCTTTGACTGTGTGGATCTCAATAAACTGTGGAAAATTCTGAAAGAGATGGGAATACCTAACCATCTGATCTACCTCTTGAGAAACCTGAGGAAGCTTAGAACTGGACATGGAACAACAGACTAGTTCCATATAGGAAAAGGAGTACATCAAGGCTGTATATTGTCACCCTGCTTATTTAACTTATACGCAGAGTATGCATGAGAAATGCTGGGCTGGAGGAAGAACAAGCGGGAATCAAGATTGCTGGGAGAAATATCAATAAGCTCAGATATGCAGGTGATACCACCCTTATGGCAGAAAGTGAAGAGGAACTAAAAAGCTTCTTGATGAAAGTGAAAGAAGACAGTGAAAAAGTTGGCTTAAAGCTCAACACTCAGAAAACTAAGATCATGGCATCCAGTCCCATCACTTTGTGGCAAATAGATAGGGAAACAGTGGAAACAGTGGCTGACTTTATTTTGGGGGCTCTAAAATCACATGAAATTAAAAGACACTTACTCCTTGGGAGGAAAGTTATTATCAACCTAGATAGCATATTAAAAAGCAGAGACATTACTTTGCCAACAAAGGTCCATCTAGTCAAGGCTGTGGTTTTTCCAGTGGTCATGTATGGATGTGAGAGTTGGACTATAGAGAAAGCTGAGTGCCGAAGAATTGATTCTTTTGAACTGTGGTGTTGGAGAAGACTCTTGAGAGTCCCTTGGACTGCAAGGAGACCAAACCAGTCCATTGTAAATGAGATCAGTCCTGTAAGTTCATTGAAAGGACTGATGTTGAAGCTGAAAGTCCAATACTTGGGCCACCTGATGCGAAGAACTGACTAATTTGAAAAGACCCTGATGCTGGGAAAAAATGAAGGCAGCAGAAGGGGACGACTAAGAATGAGATGGTTGGATGGCATCGCCGACTCAATGGGCATGGGTTTGACTGGACTCCGGGAGTTGCTGATGGACAGGGAGCCCTGGCGTGTTGCGGTTCATGGAGTCACAAAGAGTCGGACACGACTGAGCAAGTGAACTGAACTGAATTCAGAAAAATATTGAGATTATTACTATTTTATTTTCTAAATGTACCTCTATGTTTATTTAAGTTATATTACCTTTTTATTGTAAATGTACCCCCTTTAAAATTTATACTTCAGCCCAGAATTTTCACATGATGGCAAATAGGAAGACACTAAAGTCACATCTTCTCACAGGCATGCCAACATTACAGCTACTTACAGAGCCACTTTCTGTGAGAATGACCTGAAGACTCACAGGAAAATATTTCTGCAACTAAAGATAGAAACAAAGTGCTACTACAGGATAAGTAGGATGGGCAGAGATGCAGTATAATTAGGACCCATACCCCTGGGTTACTGACCCACAAAGAGAGGAATATTAGAAACACAGAGATCCTTCCAGAGGAGCAAGGGGTCCAGGCCCTATATTGGGGTCCCTTGCTTGGGGATCCTGCACCGAGAAGTCAAACCCCCAGAATGTCTGGCTTTGAAACCTACTGGGGCTTATGTTCAGTACAGCAATAGGGCTATAGGAAACAGATCGCCCTTAAGGGCATGCCCACAATTTCACATGGCATGAATCCCACTGCAGAGGCATTAGTTTAAAAGGATCCTGGGCCAGATCAACTTGCTTATCTTAGAGAGCCTTCTGTAAAGGCAGGAGGCAGTTAAGTTAGGACTCCCACTGAGTACAGAGATGCTGGTGGCAACCATTTGGGGGAGGTTGTTTTACTGCAGTGATCCTGTTGCTGGCAAGGTCCACTTTGGAATCCTCACTCTAATCTGTTAATGCCAAGGACCTGACCCCATTCAGTAGTGGGCCAGCATTGATAAACCTTTAGCTGGGCACATCTGGCTAAGAAAAAGAAAGTAAGAATCCAAAAGATAAAATCAGCAAAGAGTAGTGTCAAATGACAGCACAGAAATAGGATTATAGGAGATAAATATAAATATTTTCACAGAAATAAAATGGACAAATTCCTAGAAATGTGCAATCTTCCATGACTGAATGAAGGACAAAAGAAAGTATGAACAGCTCATTTACAGTAATGAAATGGAATCAATGATGAAGTAATCCCCCACAAACAAAAGTCCAGAACCAGATGGCTTCACATGGGAATTCTACCAAACATTTATAGAAAAATCATCAAAACTCTTCCAAAAAATTGCAGAAGTAACTCATCTCAACTCACTTGACGAGGTCAGTATCACACTCCTACCAAAATGAAATACAGGCTAATCTCACTGATGAACATAGATGCAACATTTCTTAAAGAAAAATTAGCAGCCAAATTTAACAATGTGTTAAAGGATCATACACCATGGTCTAGTGGAATGTATCCTAGAGATGCAAGGGTGTTTCAATATTTACTATCAGTGTCTTCCATCAGAGTAACAAACTGAAGAATAAGAATCATATGATCATATGGTCATCTCAATAGATGCAGAAAAATCTTTTGAGAAAATTGAACATCAACTTATAAAATCTCTCAACAAAGTGGGTCTAAAGGGAGCATATCTCAACATAATAAGAACCATATATGATAAATTTATAGCCAATATTATACTTAATGATAAAAAGCTGAAAGTATTGGATTGGCCAAAAGATTAGTTGAGCTTTTTTTTTTGTAAGGTCTTGACTAACACAATATTTCTCTAAAATCAGGAATCAGACAAAGATGCCCACTCTTACCGATTTTATACAACATAGTATTGGAATTACTAGCTCATAATCAGAGAAGACAAAAGAAATCCAAACTGGTAAGGAAGAAGTAAAATTGTAAGAGTCTGCAGATGACATAATATAATAAATGTGTGTTGTGTGTTAGTCGCTCAGTCATGCCCAACTGTTTGAGACCCCATGGACTGCAGCCCACCAGGCTCCTCTGTCCATGGAATTCTCCAGGCAAGAATACTGAAGTGGGTTGGTTGCCATTTCCTTCTCCACAGTGTCTTCCTGACCCTGGGATCAAACCCAGGTGCCCTGCACTGCAGGCAGATGCTTTACCATCTGAGCTACTAGTGAAGCCCCTAATAAAACTATTACAACTATGAAATTCAGTAAAATTTCAAAATGTAAATTTACTACACCGAAATCTGTTATTTTCTATGTACCAACAGCAAACTCTCAGAAAAAGAATATTAAAAATTCCTTTATAATTGTGCCAAAAAGAATTAACTACCTAGGTGTAAATCTCACCAAGGAAATGAAAGACTTATACTCTGAAAACTAGAGACATTAATGAAAGAAATTGAAGATGACATAAGTAAATGGAAACATACATTCCTTGTGGATTAGGAGAACTGATATTATTAAATGACCATACTCCAAGGCAGTCCTCCAATTCACTGCAACCTCTATCAAAATACCAATAGGGTTTTTCATGGAATTAGAATAAATAATCCTAAAATCTTTATGGAATTACATAAGACTCTAATAGCCAAAACAAACCTGAAAACAAAGAATAAAGCTGAAGATATCATGCACCCTGTCTTTAAACTTTAAAGTTATCAAAATAGTATGGTGCTGGCACAAAAACAAACACATAAATTAAAGGAAAAGAATAGAGAACACAAAATTAAGCCCACCTTTATTTGGACAGTACATCTATAACAAAGGGGTTAGGCATATACGATGGAAGAAAGATAGCTTCTTCAGTAAGTGCTATTGGGAAAACTGGACAGTTAGATGCAGGAGACTCAACCTGGACCACTTTTTTACCCAACATGCAAAAGTAAATTCAAAATGAATTAAAGACTTAAATGTAAGACCTGAAATCATAAAAATCCTAGAAGAAAAAATAAGCAGTACACTCTTTGACATTGTTCTTAGCAATATTTGGTGGGGGGATACATTTCCTTGGGTAAGTAAAACAAAGGCAGAAATAAACGAATGTGACTATCAGTTCAGTTCAGTTGCTCAGTTGTGCCCGACTCTTTGCGAATCCATGGACTGCAGCACGCCAAGCTTCCCTGTCCATCACCAACTCCTGGAGCTTACTCAAACTCATGTCCATCTCATTGGTTACGTGACTGTATCAAACAGTGAAGGAGACCAAGGAAATGGAAAAGCAGTCTATTGAATAGGAGAATATATATCATTTATGAATGATATATTCAATAAGTGGTTAATAAATAAAATGCACAATATCCATACAGAACACTTGGATGAACATTTTTCTAAAGAAGACATACGAATGTGTATATGCACACATCTTTATACACTATATACAAAATGGAATTGTACTCAGCCACAAAAAATGATGTTTTGCCATTTGCAACGACATGGGTGAATCCAGTTTAAACAGACTTCCTCTTTTTCATTTTTTAGAAAGCCTTTATTGAGTTTGTTAAAATATCATTTCTGGTTTCTTTTTTTGTTTTTTCAGTCTTGGTTTTATGGCTGCTAGGTATGTGAGATCCCCGATCAGGGATCAAACACACACCCTCTGTATTAGAAGGTAAAGTCTTAACCACTGAACCTCCAGGGGAGTAAGTCCCTAGATTTGCTTTCTTACTTGAGTAAGATAGCATAAATGTTAGAGAGCAGACTCAACTCATTCTGAACATTAATCAATACACCATCTGATGTAGAATAAACCCCATTAAACACATGTTGCTCTTTCTAACCTGAAAATGCATGGTGCCTACCTAATTCCATACTAAATTATAACTAAAGGGATTAACCTGTCTTGGTAGATGCTGATCAAATATTCTTATATTTAATTACAACTTGTAAGGGATATTAGAGACCTCTACACAAATGCAGCATAAGTAGATATATCGGTATTTTGTTTAAAGTGTTTAATGCAGTTGATTTGCTTTTCATTCGCTGAATTTTGCTTTTGACTAGTCTTTCAGTTTCCTTAAGAATGCCACCATGAATTAAGTGTGTAGTTTCTGCTACTAGAACCTAAATTTGAGGAGCAGATGGAATTTGTAGCACACTTGTGCTTTGCTCGTGAGTGAGGATTCATGTTGACAGGGAAAATGAAAGATAGATTACCAGGAATTCCTGCTGTAAATTTAACTTTTGATATGGTCTTTGGTAAGTCACCTAACCTCACTAGGAGTCACTGTCTAAAGGGGTGAAGTCAAGAGGGAAAGGTATTGGTTTTCTATCTCTCAGATGCAGGGTGTGAAATAATAATTGAGGTTTTTGAATAGGGGTAGGAAGAGGCTATTTCATTACAAGTAAAGAAAGCAAATTTCTGTGAGTTTGTAATATTAATCTACTCTACGAAAATCAAAGCTTTTATTTTCTTCTCAGAACATGTATACCTCAATTCTACTGCAATTAATATAAAAAGCCCAAGTTTTCTATGAAAATACTTTAAAAAGTCAGTTTTAGCTTGAATGTTAGAAATAAAAAAAAACTTCAGAGTCAGTGGCTTTCTTTGCCACATAGTGTCCCTTCTAAAATAAAGTTTTTTTCTGTAATTTAATATTTAATTCAGGTAAAATAAGGTTTGTCTCATTTGCTTTAGAAACATGAGAAAGAACCCCATGACTTTGCTTCCCTTGTGATCTCTAGTTGCAGCTCCAGATACATTTTTGCATTCAAATATGGATGTAATTAATTGGAGATTTGAGAAAGGAAGCATTTTCTGAATCAATATTGACATATATGTAAACTATTTAACACCATTTTACCATTTTACCCTGAATTCATCTTAAATAGAATTAAGCTATTTTGCAAAGAAGATAACATTTGCTTATTGGTCACTCATTTTCTGCTTCGTATTCCTTATCTCTCTCTTTCTTAATTCTAAAATACTCAATGGTTTCTTTGTTTCTTAACTCATTTCTATTATTTCCTTCTTCCTTTCTCCTAAAAAAAAATCCTCCCATCAATGCCATCATTCTTGGTGGAAGTAGAAAACATAAATTTCGTGATTCTCCTTGAGGCCTAGCCATAGGAATGAAGTAGAATTCTTGGACAGATAACAGATAGAAGCATAATTTTTTTCTCAATATTTGCTCAGTACAAAAAAATGAGTGAGTAGCTTGGACAGGAAGGAAAAAAGAGAGGATGCATGTTTGGTATCCTGCAAATTTTACTTCATTGTTGATTGATTGCTATGTTTTCAAATATGACTACTGGTGTTTTGAACAGCAACCTTTACAAGTGGCCACTGTACAAATTAAGGAAAGGAAAATGAATCTCCTTATTGAAAGGGCAAGAAATAAAAATCCTCAATGATACAAAACCTAAAAGTGACAACTGCCATTACAGAACAAAAAATTATTTATTTCTAGTAAATCTCAGTGTGAGGATTTTGGATCACACATAATCTTTTCAAGTAAATCAAATCCCTTATAAGTATACAGTGGAGGTGATGAATAGATTCAAGGGATTAGATCTGGTGGACAGAATGCCTGAAGAACTATGGACTAGAAATCAGTTCAAGAAAATTGGAGATACCAAGGGAGCATTTCATGTAAAAATGGGCACAATAAAAGACAGAAATGGCAAGGACATAACAGAAGTAGAAGAGCTTAAGAAGAGGTGGCAAGAATACACAGAACTATACTAGAAATGTATTAGTGACCCTGATAACCATTATGGTGTGGTCACTCACCTAGAGCCGGACATTCAGGAGTGTTAAGCCAAGTGGTCCTTAGGAAGCATTACTATGATCAAAGCTAATGGAGGTGATGGAATTCCAGCTGAGCTATTTCGAGTCATAAGAGATGATGCTGTTAAAGGGCTGCACTCTATATGCCAGCAAATTTAGAAAACTCAGCAGTGGCCACAGGAGTGGAACAATTATTTTTTTATTAGGTCCCAAAGAAAGGCAAAGCCAAAGAATGTATAAAATACATTACAATTAGTTTCATTTCACACGCTAGCAAGGTAGTTCTCAAAATCCTTTAAGCTAGGCTTCAGCAGTATGTGAACTGAGAACTTCCAGATGTACAATCTGTATTTTGAAAAGGCAGAGAGACTAGAGATCAAAATGCCAGCATCCATTGGGTCATAGAAAAAGCAAGGCAATTCCAGAAAAATATCTGCTTCATTGAATATGCTAAAGCTTTTGATTATGTGATTCATAACAAACAATGAAAACTTCTTACAGAGATGAGAATAACAGACCACCTTACCTGCCTCCTGAGAAACCTGTATGCCAGTCAAGAAGCTGCAGTTAGAACTGGACATGCAACAACTGACTGTTTAAAATTGGGAAAGGAGTACGTCAAGACTGTATATTGTCACCCTGCTTATCGAACTTATTTGCAGAGTACGTTGTGCTGGGCTGGATGCATCACAAGCTGAAATCAAGGTTGCTGGGAGAAAAATAAACAACTCAGATATGTGGATGATACCACTCTAATGGAAGAAAGTGAAGAGGAACTAAAGAGCCTCTTGATGAGGTTGAAAGAGAAGAGTGAAAAAGCTGGCTTAAAACTCAACATTTGAAAAACTAATACCAGGGTATCTGGTCCCATCACTTCAGGTGGGTAAAAAGTGAAAATAGTGATAGATTTTATTTTCTTGGGCTCCTTAGTCACTGAGGATGATGACTGCAACCATAAAATTAAAAGATGCTTACTCCTTGGAAGTAAGGCTATGACAAACTTAGACAGCATATTAGAAAGTAGAGACATCACTTTGCCAACAAAGGTCTGTATAGTCATAGCTATGGTTTTTCCAGTAGTCATGTGTGTATGTGAGAGTTGGATCATAAAGAATGATGAGCACTGAAGAACTGATGGTTTTTAATTATGTGCTGAAATAGATGCTTGAGAGTCCCTTGGAGATCAAATCAATCAATCCTAAAGGAAATCAACTCTGAATATCTGTTTGAAGGACTGGTTCTGAAGCTTCAATACTTTAACCCGATGTGAAGACCTGATTCATTGGAAAAGACTCTGATGCTGGGAAAGATTGAGGGCAGGAGGAGAAGCGGGTGACAGAGGATGAGATAGTTGGATGGTATCACCTACTCAGTGCACATAAGTTTGAGCAACCCCTGGGAGATAGTAAGAACAGAGAAGCCTATTGTGCTTCAGTCCATGGGATTGCAAAGAGTTGAACATGACTTAGTGATTAAACAACAACAATATTTTCAGTAACAGACAAATACACTAATTATGACAATGGTTATCATCTACTGAGAAAAACATAGCAATAAAAATATGAGCATGCTGATATAAAATGGAATGAATGTCTAAGTGAATATGTTTTTGTACTTAATGAGTTTTGAAATTTAGTTATAACAATGTATTTGATTTTTTATTTATTGTTAAAATTAAAGGAATACTTGTATTTTATGGAAATTAATGTTATATATAAGCAACTATAAGGTTTATATTTCTAAACCTTTACACTTTATGCTGTTACATATTTATTCTTACTGTGGCATACTCTGGTCTTTTATTCTGAAGATTAATGTTTTATGACTTTATACTTTGTTGCATTTTCTAAATTGGTTCATATTCTAAATCATGATAAAGATGACTGGCTTCTGAGCCTTGAAGGCTTGTTCCAGTTTATAGAACAAAGCTGTTTTCATGCCTCTAGAACACTGTATTATTTTGCATTTTTATACCATGTTTAGAATTTTACCAAAAACTTTCAGAGGTTGATTTCAAAGTGTTTCACTACATGGTTATTCCTCATATAATATAACTAGCCAAATGCAAGTTAGGATTTGGTTTTCTAAAATTACAAAACTACTGCTGAATATATTGCAAATAATATATACTTTGAGGGACAGAAATAGAAATAGAAAAATATAAATATAAAAATAAATAGAAATATAAAAAGAGGTATAGAGTTTTTTCATATATGAAAGTTACCTAATATTTGTGTACTTTTCACCAAACTTTATTGAAAATTTAAGTTTTAAATGCAAATAATTATGTAATGTAAAAATGTAAATAAAATAAATAACTATGTAAATGATTCTCTATTCTGCTTGTTTCACTTACCATTACTGAACTTCCTCATTGTATTGTTTTAAAATCTATGTATAGTCATTTTATTAATGAGAAAAATCTCAATATATGAAGAAAATAATGAAACTATATCATTTCATTAAGATGTAATATGCCTCTGATTTTTTATTATTTTGCAAATTGTTAAAATAACATATATTGTATATGAATATTTTTTATACTCATTGGAAATATTTTTAGAATTTATATATGTCTTAGTCTTAGTCTTAATGTCTAGAAAAAAGAAATCTGCATAACTTAGGTGATGTTTTAATCAAGGTATAATCTTCCCAGGCAGTAAATGGGAGGAACTGGAGGCGATGCTGAGAGTTATGGTAAATAAACAGTGTGATACACTACTTCAAATGAAGCTATAGTTAAGTTTTGATTATATGGTACATTCTGAATAGGACATATAGAACCAGTCACTAGGTCTTGAAATAGTTCATCAAGAGGAGAAAGAAGAATTTTTCTTTGCCCTGTCTAAGTATTTATTTTGTGAACTCTTCATTTCCCCATGTTTCCATGGCTATATCAGCTAGTCCTTCTGAGAGAAGCCCAGGAATCCAGGTCTCATGCTCTCTGGTGTACAGTTTTATTAGAATCCAGAAGTGGTTCATGCCAGATCAATCTGGAACTTACTGATTAGGTACTGGGATTCATTATGTTGTTGCTTTCACTGTAGTAGGTATCACAGAAGCCATGCAAGGGATCTAGCACTCACATGATGCAGCTAAGGTAAGTAACTCTGCTATGAGACAAGCTAGTAACCAGAGATGAGGGAAAGAGTCTCAAACAGCCTATGAGTGTATTGATACTTAGCAAATGAATCTGACATCAAATATACACTGGTCCTGAAACACATCTGATAAAACTTTTGACTCTTAACTCAATACAAACTGACATATTTCTTTTAAAAATGTAGATTTTTCTCTACATAGATAAGTAATACATAAATGTATTCAGCATTTTTATTAAATCAGCCCATTTATTTCTAGATTAACCAAAAATTTTCCTAAATAGCATTGTTTAATTAAATTTGCATTTTTATTACTGCTGCTGCTGCTGCTGCTGCTAAGTCACTTCAGTGGTGTTCAACTCTGTGTGACCCCATAGACGGCAGCCCACCAAAGTATTCATGTTTATTCATCTGGACTTTTGACTGCTCCACATCTATATAAATATTTCCCTAAATTATTTAAATATGCTTTTCCTGTCAGTCTGAAAAATATAAAATTAAAACCAAAGGAAAATATTCAAACAACACAGATCTATTTAAATCAACTTTCATTTCTCTTTGAATCAAATTTCACCAGAGTTTTATATAAATATCAAATACAATAACAACAAGCATAATTAAATATTACACCCTTAGGACTATGTTTTAAAAAAAATGTATAATGACAATATGAAAAATTTCACTACTATCAGAACACTCAAAAAAATAAGCAAATGGAAAGTCCAACCATGTTTTTGAATTGCAGTACTCAACATAATAAAGATGGTGCCATTTTAAAAAATAAACTTATATTAAAAATAAATTCCAAAAGCCAGAAACTTCATGGTGGCATTGTAAACAGCCACCAAATCTCAGTGGCTTCCAATAATAATCATTTATTTTATACTCATAAGTTGGTAGATAGGTTGTGGTTTTGTTGCTCTCAGCTGGTCTTAGCTCACTAGACTGAATTTAAGACCTCAAATATATCTAGGAGTCTTTATCCTAGACCTAGGGTGAAGGAACCAAGGCTGCCTAAGTTATATCTTCACAAAGTAGACATTAAACTCAAGAAAGGTCTCATAAGACCTGAGTCAGAACTTGCTCTCTCTTACTTCTATGTACAGTCATGCAATTAAATCAAGTTATACAACCAGGCTTAATGATGGGAGATTTTATTTCACTCACAGTAAATAATGAGAAAGGCAGAGACAGAAGGAAGAACTGTGAGCAAATATATTCTTCAACACATAACTTCTTTATCCTTTGTGTTCTTCTTACCTTTTTGGTTTAACTTTAATCACCTCTCATATTTTTCTTTATTTCTAAAGCTTGCAAAGCTTATTCTTGCCCCTAAAACATTATACATGCTTTCTACTCTGTACCAAGTCCATGTTTTCTATCTGCTGGTTATTTTTCAAGTTTCTACTGATTACCATTTTATTATTACTAGCCTTACTAATGGCCAATATTCTTATATGATCTTGTTGTCTTATTTCATAGCTAATATCATGACGGCATTTAAGTTATTTATCAATAGTAATAATTTGTTTAATGTTATCATTATTGCTATAATGACAGCTTCATGATAGCAAAATGAATTGTTTACATCCCTTGAGCTTATCTCAAATTCTACGATAAAGTGAGTTCTCAGTAGGCACCTACTGAAATAATGCATGACATCATTGGGAATTATCTTTCTAGATCTATTTCTCCAATTGTTATTAGGTATCCTTGCTATTCTTATCAATCATTATGTACTCTATACATAAGTATATTATCTATCCATTATATAAATATATAACACATATAAATATATACAAAAATATGTGTTATTCCATCCACTGAAATTTGTTGTTTCCTTTCATTTTTGTTTATTTGTATTGTCTTGTTTTTGATAATTATAAAATTTTTATACAGGGGAAATTTTGAGGAGACAGGATATCTGAAATTGTAAATACAAAGAAAATTAAAGATAGCAAAAAGTAAAGATTATGTTATAGCAAACACTTACTAGAGTATAGCCAAATATCAGAGTAAACACTATATAGTAATCCAAAATACAAAGAATATAAAATAATTAAAATAAAGATATTCATTAATGGACATAGTTCCAAATGGGTATGGACTGCAGAATATTAAATTTGTTATGTCTGGAGAAAGCTGATTCTCCTGGGTTATGATTCAAGAAAACTTTTGATTGTGCAACTTCTGTCATTCTTTGTGGTCAGTTAAATCTTTAAGGATTTTCTTTTTCTTTTCTTTGTTGATGCAAGTATTTGTTTTAGAGAATGAATTTCCTCTGTGTAGAGAAGTGTAGGCTTGATGCTAGGGAGTCTGCCCAGAAATGTTAAGTACAGGTGTTTGATATGATGAGCATCAAATGCTATATTCCTATCACTTTTATTACATTTCATTTTATTTTTCAGTGGTGATGGGTGGGGGATCTAGATTGGAAAGAGCAAGAGGTAACAATGGAGTTCATATAATTTTTAGGAAAATATCTTCCTTTGCATACAATTTGGATTGGAATTCTACTTATTTTCAAAGGGAAGACTATTATCATATGGTCAACAAATTCTCTAAATGACTAGAGCAAGTCTCATCTGCCATATTTTACAAAGTTCAGTTCAGTTCCATTCAGTTCAGTCGCTCAGTCGTGTCCGACTCTGCGACCCCATGAACTGCAGCACGCCAGGCCTCCCTGTCCATCACCAACTCCCGGAGTTCACTCAGACTCACGTCCATCGAGTCAGTGATGCCATCCAGCCATCTCATTCTTGGTCGTCCCCTTCTCTTCCTGCCCCCAATCCCTCCCAGCATCAGAGTCTTTTCCAATGAGTCAACTCTTTGCATGAGGTGGCCAAAGTACTGGAGCTTCAGCTTTAGCATCATCCCTTCCAAAGAAATCCCAGGGTTGATCTCCTTCAGAATGTGCTGGTTGGATCTCCTTGCAGTCCGAGGGACTCTCAAGAGTCTTCTCCAACACCACAGTTCAAAAGCATCAATTCTTCGGCACTCAGCCTTCTTCACAGTCCAACTCTCACATCCACACATTACCCCAGGAAAAACCATAGCCTTGACTAGACCTTAGTCTAGTCAGACCTTAGTCAGCAAAGTAATGTCTCTGCTTTTGAATATACTATCTAGGTTGGTCATAACTTTTCTTCCAAGGAGTAAGCGTCTTTCAATTTCATGACTGCAGTCAACATCTGCTGTGATTTTGGAGACCCAAAAAATAAAGCCTGACAGTTTCCGCTGTTTCTCCATCTATTTCCCATGAAGTGATGGGACCGGATGCCATGATCTTCGTTTTCTGAATGTTGAGTTTTAAGCCAACTTTTTCGCTCTCCTCTTTCACTTTCATCAAGAGGCTTTTTAGCTCCTCTTCACTTTCTGCCATAAGGGTGGTGTCACCTGCATATCTGAGCTTATTGATATTTCTCCCGGCAATCTTGATTCCAGCTTGTATTTCTTCCAGTCCAGCGTTTCTCATGATGTACTCTGCATAGAAGTTAAATAAGCAGGGTGACAATATACAGCCTTGATGTACTCCTTTCCCTATTTGGAACCAGTCTGTTGTTCCATGTGCAGTTCTAACTGTTGCTTCCTGACCTGCATACAGATTTCTCAAGAGGCAGGTTAGGTAGTCTGGTATTCCCATCTCTTTCAGAATTTTCCGCAGTTTATTGTGAAGTTTATTATTATTTACAAAGTTACTCCAGGATAATAAGGAGTCATGCATACTTGGGGAATGAACACAAGTTGCTTTCCCCAAGCATTGCTCATAATGCAGACAAAACATATCTCCATAAACTTGAAAAACTATGAATTTTGATGGTGTTATAAATTTTATCTATTTGAACTCTAAAAGGAATCACATTTTTTCCCTTTTTAACTCTAGTGTGGCATAACAGTCTCTAAAGTTACAAACCTGCTTATTTTATTTCTCCCTTTAAAATATTCCACTTGTTTCTTGTCTCCTTCAAAAAATAAATCAGTATTACAATATACAAAATCTTTCATGATCTAGAGAACCTTTATACCTGCCTGACTGATGTTTTTCTATGCCCTTGGTCATAAATATTTAGTTTCTATGTTGTCTCATATAATGAAGTGAGTAACTGTAGGTTCCCTTATGAATATGTATTCCCTGGCTCCCATATCTTCATGAAAAGTTATATAGGGTGCTCCTATTGAAAAATGTACAGTGCTGTATTCACACCAGTTTGACAAGCAACAGAACTATCAGTAGTGTGCTGGTAATCCAAGTCTCAAAGAGTGGCAAGAAAATCTTTCATTTGAAGCTTTTGCTAATCAATATTATTCACACCATGCTCTCACTTGTTTGATTTCCGCTAGATTAATCTCTAAGTCTCTGATCCCTCTAGGACTTTCATATCTCTTATTGTGACCCCTTCTTCCAACCTTACCAGTTCCTTAAACCTTTTCATTTAGCTTTCACAAAAATAATAGTCATCATTGGCAAAATTTATGGTGTAGTCAACCTCTCCTATGAATGATCATTTCTCCTTTTTCTCTAATCAAAATCTGATGAGACAATTGCTTCTCCTGAAGCCTTCTGTGTAGCTTCTTGATTTTCTTACCTCTGGGTCAAGTGGAATGATAGAGGTCCTTCTTTCTCTTCATTGACGTTTCAAAATTTTTACCACTTCCTTTTTAAAATACCATAGCATTTTCAGAACATGACCACTTATTTTCACTGTATCTCAGCCAATTCTTCCCATAATCTGTTTGATACAAAATTCTGTAATAATTGATTTACTCTATCTCTTCAATGCCTAGCTACATATGGCTGTTGAGCACATGAAATGTGGATAGTGTTACTGAGATGTTGGCTTTTAATTTTATTCAGTTTTAATTACAGACATGCCACATTTTATTGTGCTTTGCAGATATTGCATTCTTATAAATTGCAACCATATATACATTTTATGTAATTGCAAGTTTTGTGGCAACTTGGTGTTTTCAGATGATGTTTAGTATTTTTAGCAATAAAATATTTTATAATTGTTATGCTAATGCTATTGTTTACTTAAGAGACTACAGTATACTGTAAATGTAACCTTTATACACATTGGGAAATCAAAAAAAAATGTTACTTTATTGTCATATTCACATCTTTGTGATGGTCTGGAACCAATTTAATTTTCATTTAAATACCCACACAAAGCTAGTGCCTCCCATAATAAACAGCACAGATATTCCTAGAACATATCATTTGCAATTTGTATAATTTTCAGTTATTGTTCTTCCTCTAAAATATCATTTTCATGTACCCCATTCTCTGACAATACCATACATATTTTCATTTACTCTCTCTTCTGTCACAGTGTCAACATCTCAAAACAGAGTTGTTGATCCAAAGATTTTTGCCTTCTTTCATCTGCTTCATGTTCTTTTCACTTTCCTATCCCAATTTAGATTCTGTGATCTGTTATTGATACTGCTCCAGTGCATGCAGCCTAAAATCTATTGCCTCAATCTTACTTCATCACATTTGCCTGATAATCTTAGCTAAATCTAGCTTCCCATGACCCCCTATATGTTCCAACATAGCTGAGTACAATTATCAAAATACGCATAAACATGCTAGCTGATCTCACTTTTAATGCATAAAAATTGATCTCAATTGTTCCTTTGTCCTATGCAGCCATTCTCTGGAATACTTTCTTTCTGCTCTTTTCTTGAAAGACTATTTTATCACTTCTTTTCCTTCCTCCAATTTCTAGTACATATTCCCTCACCCTCACTTTCAGCTCATGACTTGCCTTTCATTTCACTGAGTAGATAGAATAAAAGGACTTGCATGTCTATCTACCTACCTGTTTTTCTCCATATATGCTGCCTTTATCCTATTGCTACATTTGAGTTCTGTCAAGCTCTTCATTGTCCCTACCTATCTCACCTAATCTAAAAAAAATTAGAAAAAACAATATAAAATGTAAACATATATACACTATGATATAAAAATAGATAATAAACAAGAATCTACTGTAGCACAGGGAATTCTACTCATACCCTGTAGTAATTTATATGAGAAAAGAATCTGAAAAAGAATTTATATGCATATGTATAACTAAATCCCTTTGTTGTACAGCTGAAAGTAACACAGCATTGTAAATCAGCTGTTGTTATAGTTGTTGTTTAGTCACTAAGTCATGTCTAATTCTTTATGACCCCATGGACTGTATTCTAATATAAAATAAGAATTTAAAAATTGAAAAAGAAACATGATCACACAATCTTACCCACATTTAAGAATCACATGATCACATGTTGTCTTTGACTATTTTTTTGCATCAAATATTTAGTCCAATCATAAACACTTTTGGCTCTACCTCATAATATATCCATCAACATGCAGAATACAGCACTCACTAATATTATCCCCTGTAATGTCCTTGCTTACATGTCCATTACTTGGGATCATTGCAATAGCCTCCAGTTTAGACACAGTCCAATATAAAGTTTATTATCACAGAACTACTGTAATGATAAAATATTCTTTATAAATTCTGATAAAATAGTCTGGTAAATGTTATAGGCCAATAGATAGGTAGACAGGAATAGCTAGCTAGCTAAATATAAAGAGTTATATCTTACAATGATTTATTTGCTTAATACATCCCCTCCTTCCCTCATTGTCTTCCTTTCCCACTCACTGAGAAAAAATAATATAGTCATATCCATCCCTAAGGTCATACATATTCTGTACCTTGTGACAATACACCCCCCCACCCCTGCCAACAACTCTGACTTTGCTGTTAATCAATCAGTCTCCTTCAGTTATAGGAGCTTTGTTGCTATTTTTCTAAATTACCCAGCTGGTTTCCCCTTAGGGTTTTCACACTGACTTTTCCTTTGCCTGAGATCTAGTTATTGGAGAAGGAAATGGCAACCCATTCCATTATTCTTGCCTGGAGAATTCCATGGACAAAGGAGCCTGGCAGGCTACAGTCCATGGAGTCACAAAGAGTCGTACAAGACTGAGCAACTATCACTCACTCATGAGATGCAGTTATAGGACTAACTAACTCTCTTTCTTTCTTCGTATTGCTTTGCAAAATTCTATCTTATCATTTAAGGCTGTTTCTGATCACCCAATACAAAATATCAATGTTCTCTGTGTCTAATTACCCTTTCTGTCCCTCTTACCTTGCTTCACCCATCTCAACAGGATTTAGCACTTTATGTCAGTTCTTGTATTCTCTTGCTTACTTGTTTATTTTTAGCTCTGTTGCACTATTATCTTCTTATTCATTAAAGTGAAACTTGCAACTAGACTATGCTTTGGAATCTTGTAGATGCTAAGTAAATACTTATTGAATGAGTGAATGGATGAATAAAATTTTATTAAGTACCAAACTATGAACTCTGAAAGGAATTTCTAATGTATTCCTTAATCATGTTAATCATGATTTATTAGTTTTCCTGTTGATATTCTATCCTCACTCAGTTCTGCCCCCAAGGGCTCTAAATTTGCCATTGTTTCACCATCAAGTCACTGTTAACATCTCTGTATATTTTCACATGCTGTTCCTACACCTAGAATTCATATGATCATTCTTAACTCCCTGGTGATTGCATACTATGCTTCAGTACTTTCTCAATTACACTCCTCCTCTGTGTGGCCTTCTCTGTTTCACTTGTAAGTTAATCATCCCTTTCCCTGCGCTAATATAGAATTGCTGTTGTTGTTCAGTCTCTAAGTCATGTCCAACTGTTTGTGACTCCACGGACTGCAGCACGCCAGGCTTCCCTGTCTTTCACTATCTCCTGGAGTGTTATTCGGATAATTATGTGGTATGGTGATAACTTTTATCAAAGGTTTAATTGTACACCTCAAAATTCATAGGCTGAAATCCTAACCCTCAGTACCTTAAAACATGACCTTATATGGAAACACAGTCATTGTAGGTAAATTAATTAAGATGAAATCATACTACAGTAAAGAAAGAAAAGTGAAAGTGTCAGTCACTCAGTCATATCAGTCTCTGATTCTGTGACTCCATGGACTGTAGCCCGCCAGGCTCCTTTGTCCACTGAATTCTCCAGGCAAGAATACTGGAGTGGGTAGCTGCTCTTTTCTACAGGGGAATCTTCCCAACCAGGGATGAAACCCGAGTCTTTTGCATTACAGGCAGATTATTTACCATCTGAGCCACAGGTGAGCACCTAATCCAAAGACTGGTATCCTTATATAATTTTAAATAGACCCCTGCTCACAGGGAGAATGCCATATGAATATGAAGGCAGAAGTTGAAGTGATGAAGCAGATGATAAAGAATACTAAGTTTTACCAGCAGACCAGTAGAAGCTAGGGGAGAGGCATGTAAGATATCTTTTTTGTGGTCCTTGGAATGAACGAACTCTGCCAACACTTTGATTGTAGACTTCTAACTTCTAGACTGTAAGACAACATGTGTATGTTGTTTGTCATCTAGTTGGTAGTACATTGTCCCACCAGCTCAAACAAAGTAACAGGTTTCTTTTCCCTTACAAATTAGAAATTCTTCTTTTGTGTCATTGATCTTTGAATAAATACTTTAACTCCAACCAATCCCTGAATCAGACACAGTGTCAATACATCTTACTTAAAACAAATAAGTAAATGAACAAGACAGTGAATGATAACACAGTGCTAAAAAACTCATAATTAATCACTGTGGCTTGAGTTTGTAAGACAAGAATAAAGAATATTTGGAGATGTTGCTTCAAAGAAATATCTTAGAACAAAATGAGGCAGCGATATTTCTACTGAATATCAACATAGGCAATTAAATTTCTGTCATCTCTTTCAGTCCAACAGATTTTCACATCTGTTTAGATTTTATGTACATTAACTGCTTTCTTTTTTTATTTTATAGTTGTTTCAACATGATCATTTTTCATGAAAATCTTGTTTTAAAATAATTACTTCCAGAATCATTATCTCCAATTCAATTTCCTATATTCAAGTTATTGTATAAATTTTTATCACAAATGCCCACATATTTGTGCCTGTTTCCATCAATTAAATCTTATTATTCCTCTTCAGTGTATTTAAATTTTCATTTGCCATGATCTTTGAACTATGGGATAATATCTTCTGGATATTTTTGTTTATAACATTAATTTTAGAAAAAGCTAAATATTCATTCTAATTTCCCACTACATTCAAGAAGGAAGTAGAAGAGTTTTTGAAGGGACCAAGAGCAAACTCTCATTCAAAAATAAAATGCTGTAGAACTACTTCTAGAACTAAGACCCCCAAAAGATGTCCTTTACAAAATAGGGTAGTGGAATGCAAAGGTAGGAAGAAAAGAAACACCTGGAGTAACAGGCAACTTTGGCCTTGGAATGCGGAATGAAGCAGGGCAAAGACTAATAGAGTTTTGCCAAGAAAACGCACTGGTCATAGCAAACACCCTCTTCCAACAACACAAGAGAAGACTCTGCACATGGACATCACCAGATGGTCAAAACCAAAATTAGATTGATTATATTCTTTGCAGCCAAAGGTGGAGAAACTCTATATAGTCAGCAAAGACAAAACCAGGAGCTGACTGTGGCCCAGATCATGAATTCCTTATTGCCAAATTCTGACTTAAATTGAGGAAAGTAGGGAAAACCACTAGACCATTCACTGCGGCTGCTGCTGCTAAGTCACCTCAGTCGTGTCTGACTCTGTGCGACCCCATAGATGGCAGCCCACCAGGCTCCCCCGTCCCTGGGACTCTCCAGGCAAGAACACTGGAGTGGGTTGCCATTTCCTTCTTCGATGCATGAAGGTGAAAAGAGAAAGTGAAGTCGCTCAGTCATGTCTGACTCTTAGCGACCCCATGGACTGCAGCTCCTCCACCCATGGGATTTTCCAGGCAAGAGTACTGGAGTGGGGTGCCATTGCCTTCTCTGCTAGACCATTCAGGTATGACCTAAATCAAATCCCTTACAATTATACAGTGGAAGTGAGAAATAGATTGAAAGGATTAGATCTAGTAGACAGAGTGCCTGAAGAACTATGGAATGAGGTTCATGACATTGTACAGAAGACAGGTATCAAGACCATCCCCAAGAAAAAAAAAATGCAAAAAAGCAAAATGGCTGTCTGAGGAGGCCTTACAAATAGTTTTGAAAAGAAGAGAAGTGAAATGCAAAGGAGAAATGGAACGATATACCCATCTGAATGCAGAGTTCCAAAGAATAGCAAGGAGAGATAAGAAAGCCTTCCTCAGTGATCAGTGCAAAGATATAGAAGAAAACAATAGAATGGGGAAGAATAGAGATCTCTTCAAGAAAATTATAGATATCAAAGGAATATTTCATGCAAAGATAGGCACAATAAAACATAGGAATGGTATGGACCTAATAAAAGCAGAAAATATTAAGAAGAGGTGGCAACAATATACAGAACTATACAAAAAAGTTCTTCATGACCCAGATAATCCTGATGGTGTGATCACTCACCTAGAGCCAGACATCCTGAAATGCAAAGTCAAGTGAACGTTAGAAAGCATCACCATGAACAAAGCTAGTGGAGGTGATGGAATTCCAGTTGAGCTATTTCCAATTCTAGAAGATGATGCTGTGAAAATGCTGCACTCAATATGCCAGCAAATCTGGAAAACTCAGCAGTGGCCATGGGACTGGAAAGGGTCAGTTTTCATTCCAATCCCAAAGAAAGGCAATGCCAAAGAATGCTCAAATTACTGCACAATTGCACTCATCTCACACGCTAGTAAATAATGCTCAAAATTATCCAAGCCACGCTTCAATAGTATGTGAAGTGTGAACTTCCAGGTGTTCAAGCTGGTTTTAGAAAAGGCAGAGGAACCAGAGATCAAATTGCCAAAATCTGTTGGATCATCAAAAAACCAAGAGAGTTCCAGAAGAACATCTGTTTCTGCTATATTGAATATTCCAAAGCATTTCACTGTATTGATCACAACAAAGTGTGGAAAATTCTGAAAGAGAAAGGAATACCAAACCACCTGACCTGCCTCTTGAGTAATCTGTATTCAGGACAGGAAGCAACAGTTACAACTGGACATGGACCAACAGACTGGTTCCCAAAAGGGAAAGGAATACATCAAACTGTATATTTTAACCCTGCTTATTTAACTTATATGTAGAATATATCATGCGAAATGCTGGAGTGGATGAAGCCCAGCCTGGAATCAAGATTGCCAGGAGAGATATCAATAACCTCAGATATGGAGAAGACACCACCCTTATGGCAGAAAGTGAAGAACTAAAGAGCCTCTTAATAAAAATGAAAGAAGAGAGTGAAAAGTTGGCTTAAAACTCAACATTTAGAAAACTATGATGGCATCTGGTCCCATCACTTCATGGCAAATAAATGAAGAAACAGTGGAAACAGTGACAGACTTACTTTATTTACTTTCTTTTTTTTTTTTTGGCTCCAAAATCACTGCAGATGGTGTCTGCAGCCATGAAATTAAAAAAAAAAAAACAAAAAACACATTAGCTCCTTGGAAGAAAAGCTATGACCAGCTTAGACAGCATATTCAAAAGCAGAGAGATTACTTTGCCAACAAAGATCTGTCTAGTAAAAGCTATGGTTTTTCTGGTAGTCATGTATGGATGTGAGAGTTGGACTATAAAGAATGGTGAGTGCCAAAGAACTGATGCTTTTGAACTGTGGTGTTAGAGAAGACTTGAGAATCCCTTGGACTGCAAGGAGATTCAACCTGTCCATCCTAAAGGAAATCAGTCCTGAATATTCATTGGAACCACTGATGCTGAAGCTGAAACTCCAATACTTTGGCCACCTGATGGGAAGAACTGACTCAATGAAAAGACCCTGATGCTGGGAATGATTGAAGGCAGGAGAGGGAGAAGGAAGAGGATGAGATGGTTGGATGGCATCCCTGACTCAGTGGACATAAGTTTGAATAGAGTTGGGAGTTGGTGATGGATAGAGAGGCCTGGTGTGCTGCCGTCCATGGGGTCTCAAAGAATCAGACACAACTGAGTGACTGAACTAACTGAGAGCTACATACTAGACTGAGGAGCTTTTAAGGAGAAGTAAAAAAACATTAATGGAACTGTTTTGTGCTGGGTTTTTCTTAGGAGAAAAAATCATTTGGATAACTTTTAGACTGTTGGTCTTTGTAGGAACCTGTGCCAAATTATTTTCAGGGTAAGCATTTCAGTCATCAAAGAGTAGTTAAGAGAATTAGGTTGCACTAAGGTAAATCATCAGAGAGGCTGATTGCTTGGGATTATCTCCAGACTAGGGTAAGGGAATGCTTTTGACTTGCAAATCCCATTTTACTCAGTAAGACACTTTGTAGGGATTTGAAGTCAGATCCCTTGCTGATCATTAGAATATGTTTACAGTGAAATCCATGTATTTGATTTTCAAATCCATGTATTTGAAATCCTTAGCAATCCAATAGACTCTATGGGATGTGGGGAGCATGGTCATTTTCATTTATTTCCCATCAAAGGGCCATTGCTTACAGATGGTATCTGGATTTAAAACTTTTTGTGGGTTCATTGCATTCCTCTACTGCCTCTGATAGCTCCTGCTTAGATCACTTTATAATTTCTGACTCATGAAATGTGTGGCAAACAACAGTGGTATTGATTTTCTTCCATTTTTATCATGAGTTTCTGAATTAAGAAGTACATTTATGACCCTAACAGGAATTTAAAATAGGTAAATTAGATGTCATTAAATAAACACCTTTTGTTGAATTCATATTTTAAGGGCATAAAAATGAGTACAACTACATTCTAAGAAGTTCCTTCTTCATAGTATTAAAACTTACTAAACACTTGAAGATTATATTTCTTACAGAAATCTATTTCCTAAGTTAATTGAGAGGCCATGAAGAAAAGATGAATTAAATCAGAGAAAATTAGTGGATTTTTCTCTCGTATGCATAGTATAGTTACTATGTCACAAGAATACTATAGACATATAGACATAATAGATTTCCTGCATTTTTTATTGCATTCTACAGCAACACAGAGTTTTTTTTTCCTTTAAACTAGCACTTTAATATATGGACTTATTGCAAGATATTTCTGAAATGTAGAGAATTAGTACAACTATAAAATATTTGACAGGATTCTACAAACTAATAATAATGTAAAATTGCAATAATATATAAAAACAAAATGGTACTGGGAAAATTACCCAATGCACAACAACAGTTATTTTTAAGATGCAGTACTAGTCTATTTTTTGTCTATACACAACATTGAAAGTCACTAATGGCATCTATAGAAAGAAGCAACTCTCATTGCTGTACTAAGCTAAATATATAGTTTCCTAAAAGAAAAAAAAAATACATACAACAATCTGACATCATACAAGATGAGTTTCCAAGGCGGTGGGGGAACATCTCCACACAAATAAGATATACTTGTCACACAAGATGGTCTACTTACAGCAATTTCTGAGCAAGACTTACACAACTACCCAACCGAACATTCATTTACTTGGCACCCATTTCCTAGTAGAACAGGCTCACCAACTTGTAAACAGGCAACATGCCATCCTAACAGATGGCAGTGAGTATCTGCAGCCAAGAGACCATGAATGAACATCAAATGTGTTTGCTGAGGGCAGGATTCCCAATCAAAAACACCCCAAGAGCTGTCTTTCTTAAGGTTTTGAACCCAGGGTTAAAGGCACCTACCAGTCTTATTCTATCTCTTGTGAGCTGAAGTTTTCTCAAACCCCTAAGCTGTCTTCTTCTTTTCATAGCAGCTAAACTAAGAAATATTTTCACTGGACAGTATGTCTATATGTTTAACTGTATTCAAAGTAGTGTTTTACTTGTACACATTAGTTTCAGTTAATATCTTGAATATATGACCAAAGGAAATAGTACACATACACACTCAAATCTGATATTGGTTGATATGTATTGCCATCATTGTCATAATTATTATTTATTATCTCAAACCTGTCTCTGACCATAAAGTACCTCTACTGTTAAAAGGTCTGCTGAATAGTAACTGGCTCTACACTCTTTGTATTGGCAGAAATAAAAATTGATCTGTTCTTGTCTAGATCTGTTTTCTGTCATCTTTTAGGTAATGCAAAACAGTTGGAGAATGGTAATCATGATCTTATTCCTTAGAAATTGTAAAAGCCTGATCAACACATATGACATTTCAATTCAAAAGATTTCTTAGCAAAAGAAAAAACAACTGAAAATGTGTTTAGTTCAGCCTCTCAGTTGTGTCCAACTCTTTGTGACCCCATGGACTGCAGTATGCCAGTTCTCCCTGTCCATCACCAACTCCTGGAGTTCACCCAAACCCATGTCCATTGAGTAAGTGATGCCTCTGTCATCCCATTCTCCTGCCCTCAAACTTTCCCAGCAACAGGGTCTTTTAAATGAGTCAGCTCTTTGCATCAGGTGGCCAAAGTATTAGAGTTTCAGCTTTAGCATCAGTCCTTCCAAAGAACACCCAGGACTGATTTCACTTAGGATGCACTGGTTGGATCTCCTTGCAGTCCAAGGACTCTCAAGAGTCTTCTCCAACAACACAGTTCAAAAGTTATCAATTCTTCGATGCTCAGCTTTTTGTTTTTTTTTTAATTTTTGTTTTTGCTTTATTTTAGTTTACAATACTGTATTGGTTTTGCCATTCATTGACATGAATCCACCACGGGTGTACATGCGTTCCCAAACATGAACCCCCCCTCCCACATCCCTCCCCATAACATCTCTCTGGGTCATCCCTATGCACCAGCCCCAAGCATGCTGTATCCTGCATCGGACATAGACTGGCGATTCGATTCTTACATGATAGTATACATGTTTCAATACCATTCTCCCAAATCATCCCACCCTCTCCCTCTCCCTCTGAGTCCAAAAGTCCGCTGTACACATCTGTGTCTTTTTTGCTGTCTTGCATCCAGGGTCATCATTGCCATCTTTCTAAATTCCATATATATGTGTTAGTATACTGTATTGGTGTTTTCCTTTCTGGCTTACTTCACTCTGTATAATCGGCTCCAGTTTCATCCATCTCATCAGAACTGATTCAAATGTATTCTTTTTAACGGCTGAGTAATACTCCATTATGTATATGTACCACAGCTTTCTTATCCATTCATCTGCTGATGGACATCTAGGTTGTTTCCATGTCCTGGCTATTATAAACAGTGCTGCGATGAACATTGGGGTACACGTGTCTCTTTCAATTCTGGTTTCCTTGGTGTGTATGCCCAGCAGTGGGATTGCTAGGTCATAAGGCAGTTCCATTTGCAATTTTTTAAGGAATCTCCACACAGTATGGTACTGGCACAAAGACAGAAATATAGATCAATGGAACAAAATAGAAAGCCCAGAGATAAATCCACACACATGTGGATGCCTTATCTTTGACAAAGGAGGCAAGAATATACAATGGAGTAAAGACAATCTCTTTAACAAGTGGTGCTGGGAAAACTGGTCAACCACTTGTAAAAGAATGAAACTAGATCACTTTCTAACACCACACACAAAAATAAACTCAAAATGGATTAAAGATCTAAATGTAAGACCAGAAACTATAAAACTCCTAGAGGAGAACATAGGCAAAACACTGTCTGACATAAATCACAGCAGGATCCTCTATGATCCACCTCCCAGAATTCTGGAAATAAAAGCAAAGATAAACAAATGGGATCTAAAATTAAAAGCTTCTGCACAACAAAGGAAAATATAAGCAAGGTGAAAAGACAGCCTTCTGAATGGGAGGAAATAATAACAAATGAAACAACTGACAAACAACTAATCTCAAAAATATACAAGCAACTTCTGCAGCTCAATTCCAGAAAAATAACCGACCCAATCAAAAAATGGGCCAAAGAACTAAATAGACATTTCTCCAAAGAAGACATATGGATGGCTAATAAACACATGAAAAGATGCTCAACATCACTCATTATTAGAGAAATGCAAATCAAAACCACAATGAGGTACCACTTCACACCAGTCAGAATGTCTGCAATCCAAAAATCTGCAAGCAATAAATGCTGGAGAGGGTGTGGAGAAAAGGGAACCCTTCTACACCGTTGGTGGGAATGCAAACTAGTTCAGCTTTCTTTATAGTCGAACTTTCACATCCATATGTGACCACTGGGAAAACCATGTCCTTGACCTTTGTTGGCAAAGTAATATCTCTGCTTTTTAATATGCTGTCTAGGTTGGTCATAACTTTCCTTCCAAGTAGTAAGTGCAATAAGAAGAAAATTTATAAATAGTCAAAAGTTCAGGAAGTATATCCAAGTTCATTTTATTTAAAACTGCAAAATTAAAGCTCTCTAATGAATTATTGTTATTGATAAGATTGGTAAAAATATAAATATTGGTTACCCAGAATGAGAAAACAGTTTTCTTCACTTTTCACTATAGCCTTTTTGGATAGTGATCAAGTCACACACACACACAGACACACACACACACACACACGTACACACAAAGGGGATAGCAATAAGAGAGAGAAAATGGACATATTTTTAGATGGATATTCCAATCACTTGACAGTGATTATCTACAGAGTAATGGAAATATAATAGGGCACTTTTTAGGTTAATGTTTTGTTTGCTTTTGTAAAATGCATCCATTGATATTAATTAAAAATTGTATTTTCTGCAAAATTATATAAAATTTTTCTGAATTTCCCCAAATAATAAAATACTAAGATTCTAAATACATTATAAATCTTACTTAAGATTTAGTTCAGTATTCCTTAAGCTTGTAAAGTAAGAATTGTGGAGTTTAATAAAACACAGATTCTTAGCTTCACATCCAGGGTTTCTAATCAGTATATACAGGGGGTAAACCTGAACATACATTATTAATGAATACTCAGGATGATTCTGAAATCAATGTTTTCTGTGGACCACACTATAAGAGGCATAATTATGATAAAATTTAAAAAAAAAAAAAAACTAGAGTCAACAGTAGAGCCCTGTCTTGATCATATTTAATTATATACTCAACACTTTAAAGGAAACACTCTCCACAATGACTATTTCCCTTTAATCAGATTTCTCTAATTTATGATGTAGAGTCTAGGAACATTTTTAGTGTATTCATAGCATCTACATTACACTTACAGTAGAGACTAATCTTACCCTCATAGCTATTTTTGGCAACCCACTCCACTATTCTTGCCTGGAAAATACTATGGATGGAGAAGACTATAGGGTTGCAGAGAACTGGACATGACTGAAGCGACTGAGCACACACAGTAAATATAAGCCTAAGGAAATGATCAAGAATGGCATATTTTTGTTAATACCAAAGAATAAAAGAAAATTACTGTCTGGAGTATTTAAGAATATAACACTGATTTTGAGCAAGTTCAAATTCTGACCTAGTCCCCACTACTATATTATTGTAACAGAGGTAGGATAGATCACGTATAAGCATGAGAACATATGTTATTTCCAACTATGAACAAAAACAAGCACATCTTCCCCAAGATCCTTGAAGTTCCTCGGCAATATTATACCTTTAGTGTCTGCCAGCAGCAACCCCTTGTGCAATTCCTCACCTCACTCTCTTTATTGCTAAGGCTAAAGTTTTTCCTTTCCAATGGAAACAATGTGCTTATTGCCGGAGAAGATGGGTGGAGGTGGACGAGGTGATGATTCTCTGACATGTAACCAAGTTTCTCATGAAGGTAGTGCCACCCATAGTGCCAAAACAAGGTAAAGAAGCAGCACAAAAGAAAAATAGAATAAAACTTCTGATGTCAGTTTCGGCTGTTCCAGTGAGAAAACCAAGCTAGAGTACAAACATTTCTTTTAGTCTTCTGCCTTTTCTCATTTAGAGTTTTAAATGTTAAAGGTTTTTTAAAATTCAAATATTCATAATTTTGGAATCACTTAGAACAGTGGCTATTCAAATAGAAATAAGAGACATGTGGTTTACAAACTAGAATGATAATATGATGTTTCTAACATTGTTTGCATCTACCCTTTTTCAGAATGTTTCCTTAGCAATGTCTGAAGATTGTTCTGTAGAAAATCAAGAAATTTGAAGTGATCTGAAAGTGAGTATAAAAAATTGTATTATATAATATGACTGTGATTAAAAGTTATTAGTCACTTGGTTATTAGTTAATTACTTCATAGTAATATATCAATACCTGCCTTATTTTTGCTACAAATTATGTTCTGTTTATTGTGATTCAGTTACCCTTGTCTTCTAGTTTTATGTTTCTGGTTTTTATTTTTTGTTAATATTGTGTACTTACAGGCTAAATAGGCAATTTTTTAGTTCAAAACCATTAGGATAAATTTTCAGCCATCTTAGTCTCTCTATTTTCAATTACCTAAAAATTAAGCCATATATGCTTTCTTTCTTGGCAGAGTTTAACAAATATATTCATGAAAAGTCTAGTTTATCTTGTAATTGCACAAATACATTCAGTGGTAATATTTTCTGAGGGCAACTTTGTTGTGGAAATCTCTTGGATATAAATCCTTACACTAGTTTTAGGAAAAGTTTTTAATAACATAATATTTTAGGTTGAATGCTGCCAGAAGACTCTATTTCTGTCCAAAAGGGGATCCATCAATCTTGTCTTTACTCTGTTATAAGCAATACTGGCTCAACCTGGGCTTTTTTGTCTACCAGAATTGTGGTTTCCATTGACAACTGTGATGAATTGTCATTCACTTATTTATGTCCTTGCTCAGCAAAATTATTAATAGGAAGGGTATCTGAGATTGTGAGCTAAATTAACAATCTAAGACCAGAGAATTGAGCAAAGAATTGACATAGGAAGCTTTGTGAATGAAAATAAAGGCTACATTATTAATCAGTCAACCTAGCTGTTACTTGGCAACATCAAATGCATTTTCTTCTAAAAATATTATTAAAATAAGAAAGTTGGCACCGTATGACCCTTTTTTTCTGTATCAACTAAGTGTTCTTTAAATAATATTGCTCTTTCATTGAATGCTTACTATATACCAAGTTCTGTTCTGTGTGATACATATACATACATGTGTTTGTTAGCCTGTGTTGCCTTCAGTTCATCCTATGGATTTGGACTATAACTATCTTTACTTTATGGATAAGGATTCTGAGTAGCAGACCCAAATCACATTCAGCCAGCAAATGGTGAGGATAAATTTCAGATCCATGTGTCAGTATCCATATGCCATGGATCAGACCAGAATTAAGAAAGTCCTTACACATTAAAGGACTTCTACCTTTAGAGCATTTTAATGATTCTTCATGTGCAACATAACTAAAAACTGTTGACAGCTTTTCTTGACAACAATTCCAAAAGAAGGTAAGAGTAGAATTCCCCAGCTAGCTAATCATAAAACTGTTTATCAAACCATAGCAAGGAAATGATAGATTATATTAACACTTTATAATTGGATGGGAGACTGTTTGGGGAAGCTACACATTTAAAATGTAATTTAGGGAAGCAGAAATTATGGTATTGCAAAAAGAGTAATATTAAATGTTAAAAAAAACTTCAAATTTATATTTCATTCAGGAGAAATGACTAAGATTATTTATACTAGCCAAGTATATTATTAAAATGGTAATAATACTACACTTAACTCTTAACTGTTCTACTCTCTCAACAAATGTTTACTGAAGTCATACTATATGTCAATATTCATGGGGTTGCAAAGATTCAGACACGACTGAGTGACTGAACTGAACTGATCTGTATGTCAGTAAATATTCAGAAATCTGTAGTTTAAACTATGAACAGGAAATAAAATAATCCTGTATCTATGAATTTTTATTTTATCTGAGGAGCAGGCAGAAAACTATCAAAAAATGAATGAGGGAGAATATTTTCGATGGGGAAGCTAGGGTAATAACCAAGTTTAATTGGGTACTTATTATGTGGCAGACATTTCTATATTATTTACCTTATTACTTCATTTAATTTTCACAGGCACACTGTCAAGTAGGAAATGTTATCATTTATATAATTCACATTAGGAAATTTAGCCATATTTATGTTAAATAGTTGGTGATGCTCAAAGTAGTCTGTTTCTTTTTTATTTCCTTTAATTAATAAGCTTCATCTTTTAAGTTTTAGATTTATAGAAATTGAGCAGATAATACAGAGAGTGTCCATATATCTCCTTTCTCATTCACTCACAACTTTCCCTATTATTAACATCTTGCATTAGTGTAGCATATTTGTTACAATTGATGAATCAGTATTGCTAGATCATTGCTACCCAGTATGCTATTACCTAAAGGCCATGGTTTACATTAGAGCTCATTCTTCATTCTGGAGAGTTTATGAGTTTTGACAAATGTATAATATTGTGTATATACTACTACAATATTAAAGAATATTAACAATTACATAATTATATTAAATTAATATTATATTAATTTGGGAGAACACATTCAGTGTATAGCATATAGTAAGCAGCCTTGAAAGACTTCCCTGGTGGCTCAGACAGTGACAAATCTGCCTGCAGTGCAGTAGAAGTGGGTTCCATACCTTGGTTGGGAAGATCCCCTAGAGAATGGAATGGCAACCCACTCCAGTATTGCTTGGAGAATTCCGTGGACAGAGGTGCCTGGTGGGATACAGTCCAAGGGGTTGCATAAAGTCAGACATGACTGAGCAACTAACATTTTCACTTTCAGGTTATTGTATGGCAAAAACAAACAGAACATTGTAAAGCAATTATTCTCCAATTAAAAATAAATTAACAAGTTTTAGGGCTTCCCTAGTGGCTCAGACAGAATCTGTCTGCAATGCAAGGGACCTGTAGCCAGTATAATGCAAACATGCTCAGAGTCAGCTTTGTAATAAATGACACACATTCTAGTCTTCCCATTGTCTTCCAAATGATGACAAATGCATTAGTGAGACTGATAACATCATGGGAAGCTGCTGAAGACTAATTCAAATTACCCAACCACAGAAATGAGGAATAAATAATTTGTTGTTTTAATCTATAAAATTTCAGAGTGGTCTGTTCTCATCAAATGCTATTACATTTAGTATTTACTCCATTGCCTACATCATAGAGTTCTTTTTTTTCTTTCTTTAAATTGGTACACTTAAAATAGCTAAAAATTAGCTATTATTTGTAAATGTACATGGATATGGTTTATAATGTAGCTTCATGGAAGACCATGTATTTATTTCTTCAATGTAAGATATCATTTACATTAAAAAAATTTTTTTCGGAATGTTTTTTAAACAGTATGGCATCTAAATATACTTGACAGTTTTCAACATACATAATGGTATGAAAACTATATTATGATATGCTATTCACATATCAAATGCTTTCAAAAGTAAAAGTCTATTATGCCCAAAAGAAAATAAGTGATAATTTTAGATTTAAAAAAATTTGGTTATTCCTTAGTAGAGAAATGGAACAATGACATGGACTCTAATATTTGATGATAAGCTTTCATAGCACTCAGTGAGTATAGAGATTGTAGTGTGGGCAGTGTATCATTCAGTTTCACCAAGGAATACTGGTTAACCCATCAGCTGTCAGTAAAAAATACTTAAAACTCTAAGGAAAATAATATTTTTGAAAATTTTCACTGAAAATCTCAGTGAATCAGTTTTTAAACTGAATTTATGTGATATGTGAAATGACTTGTTCAATTCTATAGTTGTTGGTTGTGGAAGGCTAAAGCCTCCCCTTGGTTGCTCAGTTGGTAAAGAGTCTGCCAGCAATGCAGAAGACCCAGGCTCAATCCCTGGGTAGGAAGATCCCCTGGGGAAGGAAATGGCAACCCACTCCTATATTCTTGCTTGTAGAATCCATGGACAGAGTAGCCTTCAGGGCTACAGTTCATGGGATCACAAAGAGTTGGACACGACTGAGTGACTAACACTTTTACTTTCAAAGCATTTTTCCCAAAGGATTTTCCTACAAATTACATGTACTGGCTGACGAATACTGTTCATTATGTCAAACTTCCAATTATTTCCCTTAAAATGAAAAGATATAAAAGTGTTTTCTGAACTTGCTATGTTGCAATTATAGAAAATAATTTTAGATAAACAGAAAAATTTGTGAGACCTTGCTTCTATCATGTTATTAATCTCATATCCTCATATTTGTGTTCATATCTTTGAATCAAATCATCTTTCATAGTTTAATTTTAAATGGATTGTGGATGCACGTTTATTGTTTAAAGCTGATTAACATACAACAATATACATACAGAAAGGAAGTTTTATAGAAAGTAAATTCAAATAATAAAATGTTTTGGGGGTAGTATGTTTAGACTGATGTACATTTATGCAAATCCATATATTAAGCCAATGAAATCAAGAAAATAGGAATTTTAAATTATCACCAGATATAGATATTTAAAAAATATAATTTGAAATATTTCACTAGCAGACTTTGTTTCTACTTCTCTATATAATAATAGAGAGAATTATATTCTCTATATAATTCTATATAGTAATAGAAATTGAATCTAAACTCAGAGAGAAAAACTAAAATTTGTCCAAGAAATGGAGTAGTGAAAAAGTATTAACCATCAGAATCTCAAAGAGCAAAATGACAACAAATAACTAGTATACTTATAAATCATGATATGTTATTTATAGCTAAAATATAATTAATTGATGCTGGGAAAGATTGAGGGCAGGAAGAGAAGGGGATGACAGAGAATGAGATGGTTGGATGGCATCATTGACTTGATGGACATGGGTTTGTGTGGACTCTGGGAGTTGGTGATGGACAGGGAGGCCTGGCGTGCTGCAATTCATGGGGTCACAAAGAGTCGGACATGACTGAGCGACTGAACTGAATAATTTACCATATTAAATCTTCAAATATAACCTTATAAAGTTTCAATGTTTAATATAAATTCATGTTAATTTTAGTCTTGTCTTGAATTCAGCTTCCAGTTCAGTTCTACCATTCTGTGGCCTTAAATGATTTATTAAATGGGGTTTAATATAGTAAAACTTCTTGTACATGAAAATATAAATGATATCCTCCTAGAGACTTTTCAGTTTAATTTTGCCCTTAAATATTTGGTATTTTCTTGATTTTCACTTATATTTTCTTACATTGAAAAGTCTAGTTGTTCATACTACTTCATATAATTGTATATTTTACAATGATTCATAAAACACAAAGCTTAAATTTTGAAATTGTAAACTATGACTTATATCATGTGCAAAGTAGTCAAGTGACCAATAATCACATTAGGGATCCTTATTCCTATTGTACAGTTGATAAAATTGATATCCAGAATTATCAATGTGCTTATAAAGTGAAGGAGCAGAAGCTGCAATCCATGTCTTTTGATTAAGTACTTTTACATTTTGTATTGTAATAAGACTTTATAGCCTCCTGCAGAATAAGAGTTGTCTATATGTAATCTTAAATTTTCTCATGCCAATGGACAATTCAATTTAAAAATTGAAAATGTGTCAATATGTCAACAAATAGAAAAGCCAATATGAGTTTTAATTTTATGATTTTTAGTCAATCATAAGTCAGTGATTTTATGCTTAAAGTATCCCTGAAAGAAATGAGGTTTTTTAAATCATTAAATAGCTCCTAGGAAAAGAAAGTAGGATTAAAATAAAAGCATTAAAATTAAACAAAAAATAAAGCAGAATGAAAACGTTGTTGTGTATAATTAATGCATAATAATTTAACATGATTGCCTACTAACCAGATGTGTCTCTTGTAAGAAATTAGATACAATAAATTTATTTAGAGTGGTATAAAATTATAGTTTTAAAACCTTGAAAACATTAAATCAATATTTATCAATATTAATATTATATAAATATTTGGCTAATTAACATATCCTTTATATTCAATGAGTGCTCATCTCACAGGCTAGTAAAGTAATGCTCAAAATTCTTCAAGCCAGGCTTCAGCAATACGTGAACTGTGAACTTCCAGATGTTCAAGCTGGTTTTAGAAAAGGTGGAGGAACCAGAGATCAAATTACCAACATCCACTGGATCATAGAAGAAGCAAGAGAGTTCCAGAAAAATATCTATTTCTGCTTTATTGACTATGCCAAAGCCTTTGACTGTGTGGATCACAATAAACTGTGGACAATTCTGAAAAAGATGGGAATACCAGACCACTTGACCTGCCTCTGAGAAACCTATATGCAGGTCAGGAAGCAACAGTTAGAACTGGACATGGAACAACAGACTGGTTCCAAATAGGAAAAGGAGTATATCAAGGCTGTATATTGTCACCCTGCTTATTTAACTTCTATGCAGAGTACATCATGAGAAACGCTGGGCTGGAAGAAGCACAACCTGGAATCAAGATTGCCGGGAGAAATATCAATAACCTCAGATATGCAGATGACACCACTCTTATGGCAAAAAGTGAAGAGAAACTAAAAAGCCTCTTGATGAAAGTGAAAGAGGAGGGTGAAAAAGTTGACTTAAAGCTCAACATTCAGAAAACTAAGATCATGGCATCTGGTTCCATCACTTCAGCTGAACTGAACTGATTCACAGCAGATATATAAGAATGCACACAATATGTTAATCTGCAACACCTCTCAAGAATAAATGAATATGGTGGAAAATGTAAACATTTTATTGTTTACATAGAAAAATTTTCAATGATTTCCTTGTATCTAACCAGTAGATATCATATTAACTAATATGTCTTATATCTTAGTCTCAAAATTGTGTTCTTTGATTTTCATGCCACTAAAACTTTAGAATGCTTATATCTTCCTGGGATCTTATTGGTAACCATCAGTAGGACAGGAATGTATAAATATGCTCAATTTGCAAACTAATAAAAAATTATCTTTTAACCAAAACTAAGTTACTGTAAGCCACTATTGACTAAAAATTAAAATGGACTGGAGTATCAGTTGAATTCAGTTCAGTTCATTCGTTCAGTCATGTCCGACTCTTTGTGACCCCATGAATTGCAGCACTCCAGGCCTCCCTGTCCATCACCAACTTCCAGAGTTCACCCAAACTCATATCCATCGATTTGGTGATGCCATCCAGCCATCTCATCCTCCGTCGTCCCCTTCTCCTCCTGCCCCTAATCCCTCCCAGCATCAGTCTTTTCCAATGAGTCAACTTTACCATCATCTTTACCACTCCAATGAGTCAACTCTTCGTGTGAGGTCGCCAAAGTATTGGAGTTTCAGCTTTGGCACCCGTCCTTCCAAAGAACACCCAGGACTGATCTCCTTTTGAATGGACTGGTTGGATCTCCTTGCAGTCCAAGGGAATCTCAAGAGTCTTCTCCAACACCATAGTTCAAAAGCATCAATTCTTTGGTGCTCAGCTTTCTTCACAGTCCAACTCTCACATCCATACATAACCACTGGAAGAACCATAGCCTTGACTAGATGGACCTTTGTTGGCAAAGTAATGCCTCTGCTTTTCAATATGCTGTCTAGGTTGCTCATAACTTTCCTTCCAAGGAGTAAGCATCTTTTAATTTCATGGCTTCAATCATCATCTGCAGTGATTAAAGTCTGACAGTGTTTCCACTGTTTCCCTGTCTATTTCCCATGAAGTGTTGGGACCAGATGCCATGATCTTAGTTTTTTGAATGTTGAGCTTTAAGCCAACTTAGATTAACCTAACATGTATAATATCATATAAGAAACAAATCGCCAGTCCAGGTTTGATACAGGATGCTTGGGCCTGGTGCACTGGGATGACCTGTATGGATGGTACAGGGAGGGAGGTGGGAGGGTGGTTCAGGATGAGGAACACGTGTATCCCCATGGCAGATTCATGTTGATATGTGGCAGAACCAATACAATATTGTAAAGTAATTAGACTCCAAATAAAATAAACAAATTCAAATTAAAAAAGAAACTGAGATGTAGAAATATAGCAGAATTCTATGGTCTTTTCTGGGATTTATCAAAAACTTAAGAAATTATATCTTTATTATAGCAATGAAGTTATTCATCAACTCAAAATAATGAATTCACCAACATATCTCATTTCTCAAAAACTTGTAGGCATGCATTTTTCTGTATAAAACAAATATAATATACTATGTTTCTCTTGAGAGTTTTCATATGAAAGTTCACTTATTGTAATATCAAGGATTTTTAACATTACCTTCCAATGGAGAATTATTTACATTTGAGGGTTTTTTTCTTAACCGCATTATTAATGCTGGTTCCCATAACAATAGTGTTATTAACTTTACAGGTAAGCCCAGAATGGGTCTGGTATTGATAAGCAGCTATAACCATCTGCCTAAGACTCAAGAATAATAAGAATTTACTACTCAGACTCCCCGAAGTAATTTCTATGATTCATATCAAGTACATCATTATTATAAAGTAATTTCTCCAACACTTTACATTTTTAAAATAATCTAGATAAATCCAGTCCACTAAAATTGCACTTGAGCCTATTTAATTTCCTGTGATTTTATTATATTAGCAAAAGGATTTTGTTTGGGTTTGGGGGTTTGCTTGAATAAGGCTCAAGTTAATCATTTAGGTACTTAAATGTTCTTAAGGATATCCCCTGATAGTCATTTCAAGAATAGCTCCATAATATCCTTCAATTCATCTATTACACAATTAATGAATGCAGGGGAATTTCATTCCACTCAGATTTTTTTCTATTTTGTCACCAAAATTCATTCCTTGGGTCTATTTTCATTTATAAAAGGCCCATGGACTGCATGGATTGAAGACCTATATTTCTCAGCTAAAGGTCAAAGGGTGTTAATCACAGCTTCATTATTGTTCTCAGCCTTCATTAAGAGATGCCGTTTTAAACTGATGGAAAGCCCTGCTTAATCTGGCCTTGTTAAAATTACTCAGGTAGGTTATCAGGATGAAAGAGTAGGGAAGCTAGGAAGATGCCTTAGGGATAATGTGCCCTGGTGTATCTATCTTTCTGACTCTAAAACCAAGGTAACACTGACAGATCTTTGGAAAAAGAAAGTTCAGACTTAGTATTAGGTTTTATTTTTAAACATTAGAATTTGATGGTTTCAATTACTGAAAGTTAATGAAAGCACAGCCTATTCCAAGAGGATTTCTGCAAGGATGTTCCATTTCTTCAAACAGCTTTAAAATTTCTATCTAATATTTGACATGACTAAGATCATTCAGATTTGTGTTGACTGCACTTTCTGGCATTCATCCATCAAAAATATATTTATGAGATATAGCGAGTACCTATGTTATAAAACACACTTTGCATTATTAGTATGTAACTAGACACACCAACTGGGTTCCCCAGATGGCACTAGTGATAAAGAACCCGCCTGCCAATGCAGGTTAAACATAACAGTCAAGGGTTCAATCCCTGGTTTGGGAAGATCCCCTGAGGAGTTCACGGCAACCCCTCCAAGTATTCCTGCCTGGAGAATGCCACAGCGAAGCCTAGCAGGCTGCAGTCCATAGAGTCGCATGGAGTCAGGCAGGACTGAAGTGACAGTACACATGCAGACATATCAGCTACCTAATTCATGTTAATATGATTATGTTCTAGCCACTCATTTTGTTTGAAACAAACAAACAAAAAAAGGAAGCACTAAAGTTTCAAGTATCTTATATCCAATGTGCATATATTAATAGACATTCAATTCAAGTTAAACACATTCTTCATTGTTATACTATAAAAACCACTTTACTATACCCTGAGAGGCTATAAAAAGATATTAAAACAGTTCTGTAAAGTTGATTACTCTTTGAACACAAATATACTTGTAGTATAAAAGCAGGCAGAGTATGATGCATTATTTTGGTGATATACCATTTTACGGAGCTGCAGAGAAATGTGTAGTTATTTTTTGCTGGAGTCAGGTACTTTACATGTAAGCACAGAATGGGCCTGGTATTGACAGGCACTATTTTTAAGGAGGTAATGAGTCAAATCTTAAAATATGAGTAAAGAAAATCTTAATGATGGCATTGGTGGAACATATGTTTTTTTCGATAAAAGAAGGTCATGAATAAGAAGATATTTGACAGCAGGCACATGTAGTTAGATGTATGTGAACATCCTTTGCAGACTAACAGATCAATGGTAATTCTCAATATATAGAATATGGAACATACAACTAAGAGAAAGACATATGGAGCTGACATTTTAATAACAAGAATAATAATTCATTTAGTAATTCAAGTGTAAGTTTTTCATAATAAGAGTTTTTAGGAGATATTGAAATATTTTATGCTGGGGAATGACATGACACTATTTTAGTTCCCAAATACTCACTGAGGTTGCTGTTTGTAGAGAGTATGGGAGGGAGGTGAAAGTGAAGACTGAAAGAAAGATCGGCTTGAGTGTTGTTGCTGTATTCAGTTGAAAAACAAAGGTAACTTGACATAAAGTAGTTGCAATGTTCATGAAAAATACAAGCTGTTGAAAATAAGGTTAGAAAGATAGGACCTGGAAGTTGATTACATGTGTGGTCTCAATTAAAGGAAAGTTATCATTCAAATTAATCATGTTCTATTATTTTTACTATTTCTTGTATGGAGAGATTCTACTCTCCCTTTTCCTCTACCACATCACTAATCTTGTATTTCTAAAGAAAAAATCTCATTACATAAAAAATTCTAATAAGCTCAGAATTGAAGAACAAAAGGAAGACAGTAAGATTAGATTCTTGGTGCTTTTTGATCATAAAAATAGATTTTTAAAACTCTATTCTTTGCTATCGAAATCATGAGCCCATTGCCATTACTGAGAGTTCTGTAAATGAAGGTAGAAAGTAGGATTGTTAATTACTTTAATTTCAAATATCTTTTTTCCCCCCTGGCTAATGTGAATATCCATGTCAGAAATTATATTACCAATTTCCTTTAGGTTATAATGTATGTTAATTCCACATCAATACATTCATCAACCTGTCCTGACCAGTTAAAAGCATATACGCCATTCAGTATCTAAAACTAGTACTCTTTTTTTTTTTTTAGTCCCATGGAAATTGCCTGTGAAATTCACAGGAAAATATTCTTTGTCACAAAGTTGAAATGTGCAAGGATAAGTTTTGATATGGTGTCGATGTATCAAAATAACACATTTCATGCTGTGTGATAAAATTTTCACCACTGTCAACCTCAGAGAAAAATAATATTTTAACAAGTTTACAAGAAAGCAAAACATGCTTCATTATCGCTTTGAATATTTCATGAGATCAAAGGAAGTATGTTTTTTCCCAGAGAAAAATCTGTTTTGTTACTGAGAAAAACTTGTTTAGATTTAAAAAGGTCAACATTTCTGAGATAAATGTTATATTTTTACTTAAAAATAAGCATTTCTAATTTTTTTCAGTGTTAAATCCCACAGTCTAATACATACAACAAAATTGTGCTTGTAAATATTCATTTTGAATTAATATTTCAAATGAAAAAAAACTAATTCTTTTTCTTAAACACAAGAAGGAAAAACAAAATGTTATACAAAATTAATTTTGGTGTCGGGTAGTATAATGTGTTGAAGCCATTAGAGTATGATATATCTCCATCTGCATCTGGGAGCGTCCCCTCACTAACTATGTGTTCTTAAACTATTTCACTTTTCTAGGCCCTTGTATAGTCTGCTAGGTTACCATAACTTTTAAATATCAGAGACTGAGTGGCTTAAACACCATACATTTATTTCTCACACTTCTGGAAGTTGACTGTCCATGATAAAGGTTCTGGTAGGATTGGTTTCTTTCGAAATCTCTCTCCTTAGCTTGCATGTGGCCACCTTCTTTCTGTGTTCCTACATGGTCTTTCCCCTGTGTATGCATGCCGCCCATTGTCTCTCCTTTTGTCCTTTCTTCTTCTTATGAGGACATTAGTCAGATTGGAAAGGGCCCATCCACAGGGCTTCATTTTCAATTAATTACCTTTTTAAAGGCCCCATCTCCAAATATACCTACATTCTGGAGTCCTAGGAGTTAGGACTCAACATGTGAATTTTGAGGGAAAAACAATTCAGTTCATAAGGGCCCTAATCAAATGAAACAGAGACATCATTATAAAATAATCCCATAAATATAAGCATTGAATATAAATTAACTAATCAATCTAACTTGACAACTAATAAAATTAAATCAGACTTTAACATAACTACAAATATAATTTTTGAGAGAGTGTGGCAGACTATTACTTAATTCTAAATATATATAAAATCATTCATAACAGCACAATATTAGGATGAAATAAAATGTCAACATCAAATGAAAGCCAAATTTGCAAAACTGAAACTCTAGGTCTTACTAAGACGTATCTCCTCTTGTCTTTCATTTGATCTATGCATGGTTAGCATCTCAACTCATCTATAAAGTTGTCTCTGTAACCCACCATTTTGTTAGCAATGTGTGTATCACTTTGGAGTAGGATTATAGTTATTTTATTGTCTGGAGAAATGAAATGCTGATAACAAATGTATCTTTTAAATAACTGTTACATTATAAAGCAGGTAGAGAAATATTCATCCTTTATGTATTGAAGATAATCTGTCAGAAACTAGTTGCCAGTATATTCTTAAATAGTGATCTAGTAAACATGCTCATGTCCAATATTACTAGTACTCTAAAATTTTTCAGGACAGACTGGTCAATTCATGGACGATAACAGTAACAAAAGGACACATCTATGTTAAAATGTTAGAAATTTTCTTATTTGAGGTTGCTATGATTTAAAAAATAAATCCAGACTGATGGGGGAAAGCAAAGGAGAAATATGCTATAATTTTTAAAAAAGTTATTAAAATATTATTTCTACTGACAGTAAAATGTAAAATGCAGGATATCCTTCATATTACCTGCATGATATTTCAGATAGATGATAGATAAGTAGATTAATAGATATAGAGGTATACCGATGTACAGATGATACTCGAACAACAAGAATTTGAATTGAGGATCCACTTACACGCAGATTATTTTTAAAAATAAATATGTTCAGAACCATACAGTCTGCAGTTGCTTGTATCCAGGGATGTGTAAAGTGATGTGGAAGACTGTGGGACTTGAGAATCTGCTGATTTTACTGAGTTGGGGCCCACTCTCCCACTTGAAAAAAAAAAATGAATCTGGCTAAAGGTTTATTGATTTTGCTTATATTTTTAAAGAACCACCTTGTATTTTCACTGATCTTTTCTAAATATTTTTTAGTCTTCATTTCATCTATTTCTGCTCTGATCTTTATGATTTCTTTCCTTCACTAACTTTCGGCTTTGTTCTTTTTTTTTTTTTTTTTTTCCCCTTCTAGTTCCTTTAAATTTAGGTTGCTTATTTCCATTTTTTTCTTATTTGCTGATGTAGGCTTGTATCACTATAAACTTTCTTCTTAAAACTACTTTTGCTGAATTTTGGATGGTTGTGGATTTGTTTCCATTTTTTTTAAGGTATTCTTTAATTTATTCTTTGATTTCTTCAGTGGTACATTGGTTGTTCAGCAGCATGATTTTTAGCTTCCGTGTTTGTGGTTTTTGCAGGGTTTTTTTCCCTTGTAGTTGATGTCTAGTGCAGAGTGTTGTGGTCAGAAAAGAAAGCTGCTTGATACGATTGATTTCAGCATTCTTAAATTTATCCTGAGTACTTTTGTGGCCTGGCATGTGATCTGTCCTTGAGAATGTTCCATGTGCACTTGAAAATAATGTTTTTTCTGCCACTTTTGGATGGAGTGTTCTATATATCTCTATTAACTCTCTTTGGTCAAATGTTGTGTTTAAGGTCAGTGTTTACTTAAACTGTTGTTTAATGCCAGTTGATTTTGTGGATGATCTAAGACCCCAGTTTTTTAAATGTGAAGAAGACACTGGAGATTCATGTATCTGGAAATGCAAATGTTGAATAAGTGTATTCATCGTGGTTCAGTCACTCAGTAACTCAGAGCTTACTGAAAGCTTACATTTATATAATAAGTGTATGAAGTAGTTTACATCAAATATTCCCTCCCTTGAGAATTTATATTATCTTGACTGAGATGGACAAGAAACACATTTTTAAATAAATATGTGTCAACATGAACATATAGGTGTGTATGTATGAATTGATAATAAAAATTTAAGGTGCAGTAAGCATATAGAGTGCATAGACATTATTTATTGAAATAATATTTATTAAACATTTATATAAAAGCATACATCTAAGCTTTATGTAAAAATATTGCATTGAATATGCCTGGCACTTTTGATGACATTTCAAGTATCCTAATTTTTTTTCTAAGATGCGTAGAAACTAACGGATAAAAAGGTTAAGTTGCTTGCCCAAGGCACACAAGCTATCAAAACACAGAGTGTGGATTTCAGGATTTTGAAGCTCATATGTTTGAATATTTTCTATGTGGCCAAATTTATCAAATTATATTCAAAATTACTAATTTGTGTTTAACTTTCTCTTATTTATAAATTCAAGAAAATCATATCCCTATGACCTATTCTTAACTTAGTTTTCAGTGTATGAACTCACATTTCACCTGTCAGAATGAACATTTGGGTGATAAGATATTTATTTTAATTTATTTAATTTTCCTTCTTAAACTGTTCTGGTAAAAATTTTATATCCTAACTGCAAAATGGTCACAGAAGCTATCAAAATAAGAATTTTTTATTGTAATGTTATATATAGAATTCTTAGTTGAACAGAGCAGAATCACCTTGATTACTCAATTCCTTCAGTGTTTTATTGCTTTATTCAGTAGCTTATTATGTGAGTATTTCTAAGAAAAAAATATTGTAGCATTGAAGCTTACAGTGAGAAAAATAGTTAAATTCTATTTTACATTATTTTCTTCTCCAAATCAGAAATTTCCATATTATAATCAAAGAGAGTAGAAAGAAAAAGAAGATAGGTATAAAAACACTTACTTTGAAGAAAGAATCATTTTTTTTCCCTTTCCTTGAACATCTATGATCTTTCTTTACATAGCCTTTTCCCAACTGTATGCAGAAACATCAATTTGTGTAAGCAAAATTCTTTATAAAGACTTGGATTACATATCTTTTTATTGTTTTTTTAATAGATAAATTATACATTTCATTGACTAATACATTGTGAAAACAGTAGGATAAAATTGTTTCATCTATAAATAAAAATATAAATTATTTATCTATATCATGTTCCAATTTTTTTATCTCAGATATTTCTCAACATGTTAGAGAAATTTATTCTGCAAAGCGCTAAATATATGTATGTGAATATAAATGTATATTCACACCCAGATTGGCATAAGAAGTTTTATTTTGTCACATCAAAATTATACTCTATTTATAATTAAAATGTCTACTCATCTCACTTTAAAAAACTGTCCGTGCATCACATATACCTAGAAGAAAAAATATTTATCTGATGTTTAAATAAACTGTTGACAATACATAAAGGTTATATGATGGTTTTATGTACTTAGGGATTGTGAGAATGAATTTCTTAGAGATTAAAGATACCTATTTTCAGGTATATTTGTTAACAAATAAATGCCATTCCAATACATTGGGATTTTCTGCTAAATACTCAGTATATTAAAATGGAAACTAATGGTAATTATTAACCTTTATATCTTGTTGAAATAACTGTATAAAATAATGAATTCAGATTTTCAATAAATGCCTTTATTTTCAAATTTTTCTCGTAAGAAATACATGTTAATATTGAGCTATAAATACAGATGATAAATTCACAGGATTATTTTTTTTTCTTCTCTGATTTCAAGCACTCTCGTTTATTATCCCAGATACTTTTCTTATCCTACCTATGACCCAGTTGTTGAGGGGGATTCATGAATATGTATTTGAGTGTAATGAGGGTCAAGTTGAAGCAAGGTAATGAACCAGCACTCCTGTGCCCTCACTCTTCTCTATGGGAGTCAATCATTTCTTAATGTGGCACTTTCCATAATATGTGGAGGTCAGGGGTGCCTTCTGCCTCCCACTCTCTGTTCCCTGGAGGTGCAAAGGCAAGGTATTGCCTTAACAGAATCATTTCTACTGAAAATTCGTTCCATTGCATCTGAACAAACAAGAATAGATAGAATCATAGATATGCATGTTAAAAACATTTTTTTTATTCATAATATGATGTTTTGGATTACTCAGGTCATGCCTGGAATTTAGCTGTGAGATCAAAGTCACAATTCTTGGAGAACTTTGTATGAACAAGTTTTTTGATTTTTCATTTTTGTGAATTTGCCTTTGAAACATAATTGCTGCCCTTAACAGGGTACATGCTACTAGGAAAAAAAAAAAAAAAAAAAGCTGAGTCTATCCAGATTCTTTTGTTAAGTTTTGGTTCAATTATCCTCAAAAGGTCCATTTAGGTATTTGTCTGAAGTAGTCCTTCTATATAGAACACATATCAAGGACTTTCACCGCGAGCTTCAAAATCTGGTCTACAGTAGCACATAAACACCCACTGGTCCTGTATATCAATGAATAAATTAAGCTGCTAGTCTTTAAAAGTAGCTGCTACTCTTTAAAAGTAGGAGAAGGCAATGGCAACCCACTCCAGTACTCTTGCCTTGAAAATCCCGTGGACGGAAGAGCCTGGTAGGCTGCAGTCCATGGGGTCACTAGTATCGGACACGACTGAGTGACTTCCCTTTCACTCTTCGCTTTCCTGCATTGGAGAAGGAAATGGCCACCCACTCCAGTGTTCTTGCCTGGAGAACCCCAGGGACAGGGAAGCCTGGGTCGGACACGACTGAAGCGACTTAGCAGCAGCAGCAGCTTTAAAAGTAACTAAAAGAAATTCAGTTTTAGTATGAAAGCAGGATAGGTATTAAAACATATTTTCTGACCCATTACTTATCTGTTTTAATGGAGAATATTAATATTCAGATGGGATAAATGGAATGAATTGCTCCTCACTTATATTATTTAATTTTGAAAATATGATGAGTTTTTATTTTGACTCTAAAATGGCGATTTTTAATAGATAATTTGTCATTATAACTTGAAATTTTGTACCTTATAAAATGTTTCAAAATGTATATTTCTTATGTTTGATGATTCCTCCTCAAGTTACAGTTTCTCTAATACTGGAAAGTTCTACTGAAAATTACCATCTAAGTAGAAATGAAAACTGTGACTTATATACCATTAAAATTACAACTATTTTTGGAAGGGCTTAAAAATGACATAATCAGCCTTCAGATTCAACCTGATCTAAATCTGGGGTGGTTGAATCTACAGATGTAGAACCTGAGAATATGGAGGGTCAAATCTGTGTTTCATTTTTCTTAAAATCCTTTACAACTTGTTTAATTTTTCTTTTTTTAAATTTTAAGAAGGATGTTTTTCCATGAGTCTTTTAAGAAACTACATGTATATATGTGTATATATGGTATAGCTAAAATGCCAGTAACTCTAGTACAAACAGGTTGTTTGTGGATGTACAACCACTGTTTTAAAATTTTGTCTTCTTTCATGTTATGATAGTTTAAAATTCTACCTTTTTGTTGCCATAGTTACAGACCTTGATCGAATAATTTATTTAAGAGTGTTAAGTCTGATAGGACGGTGTTCCCAACCATTGTTTGTCAAACTTGTTTGTTGTCTTCAGTTTTCTCTTCCTTCTTTCATGTGTAATTTTGTTATAAATTTTTAGTACCTCAGAAATGCATTATATTATGAAAAAAGAAGCAGTTGGGGGCAGGAGAAGGTCACCAATATTTCTATAAAATGTACCTTGCAATACAAAGGTAAAATCCAATTATTTTAAGTGGAGGAAATAGCAATACTCATTTAATTAATTGATTAAGATGCCATTTTGTCAGTATTTTGTCTCAAAAAGAATGAGTATTCAATTTGCAAGCTGATATCAACTATGTGTTTGCATTTATATGGATTTTTTTAATCAAAGGCTTCTATCATAAGCATCTAAATTTTACATGAAAAAGCTCACATTCTTATGAAGTTGTAAGAGCACTTCTTAAGAATCAATGTTCCTTGTATTTAAGCAAATATCTATCTCACATTCCATGATACTCTTCTAAAGCAGTAGTTAGAAATCCATTGTACTTTGTCTGTACAAGTAAGATTTCCAACACCTTATGTAGAAAACTCTGATAAACCAACCTGTTTGGCAAACTGATGTGTCCTTTGCTATGTTTGTATGGATGCCTCCAGATTATTTGGACTAGAGCACAGAGAAGACTGACAGTAAATTAAGAGGGTCATAAACCAAAAAATGAGACTGTAGAATTTTGAGTCTAAATTTCATTTTTTGTATCAAATTTTCATTGAAAAATTTAAAATTTCTCCAACTTATTGTATGTTTTCTGTCCAAGACCTAGAACTTATAATATTTAAAACAATATTTTCACCTTAGGGCAAAATTGGAGTTCTCTCCTTGATACCCATCCCTAATTTAATATAAAATGATCATTTTTCTTAGTATTTGACAACAGCTTTTATTATTCTTATATTCATTACCTGTGACATAATTATAAACTCTTTGGGGATAGCAGTTATTTACTGTTTATTTTTATTGCTTTTAAATTAATAATAATTCTACTGTTTCTATTAATGTATAAGCATTCCACTAAAATTTGTGAGTGAATGACTTGCATTTATAAGCAAAATATTTAAACATTATACATGGAATTTTTAGTCAACAAGTAAAAGTATCATTACATTAATCAGCCATGGTTAGGTATAAAGCGTGAAGCAATAATGACTAGATAGAGGACAAAAACTAAAAGCAATGCAGAGCAAGAATGGGGAGAAATGATCATAGCAATCAGCAATGGGCTGAAGCAGACGGAGACTCTAGCAGCTGTAGCAGCAGCAGCAGCAGCAACAATGGTCAGAAGTGGTAACAGGCAGAGGGAAAAGCAACAAAACGCACAGCGGCAGGGCGGAAAAGACTATATCACCATATGCGAGGGAGGAAAGAGCACCCTCCTGGGCGACACTCTCATCCAAGGAAAATGAATGTGAGTAAAAACGCATTTTAGTACATCCTAGCAACCAAGGCCTCGGTGACCCAGAGGTTAAAGCGTCTGCCTCTAACCCAGGTCTCCCACATTTAGAGGCAGGCGCTTTAACCTCTGAGTCACCAGGGAAGCCTTTTTAAGGGGTTAGCTGCTACATAGTAAAGAGCCATACATGCATTCATGGCTTCTCAGTGCAAGAATCTTGACCATTCAAACGATCACACATCCTGTTTTTGAAAAGGAGACTGAAAATCGTGGATTTCTGAGATGATATTATATTAATACTCTCTCTCCCCCCAATTTGTCCTTTCTTCTTTCGTTCCTTTTTCTTTTTTCTTATTAAAATCTTCTTTTCTTTCTTTATTTTTTAACCAGTGAATCAAAGGGAAAAATACACAATTCCTAAACTCATTTTAAACAAAAGCATTCCCCCCCACCTCCTTCCCTTTTCTCCTCTCTCTCACCTAATAAAATTCTTATCAGAAGATAGTCCATGGATTTTTAAACTGTATGCTGTAGAAATGAATTTGGGTGAGTACTGGCAATTGTGACTGTTAATCAATATTTTGTAAACCTTCCTTTCCTGAGGGATAATAACTGTGTGCCATTAAAACTGAAGAATGTATTCTCAAGGGCAAGCAGCAAGTAATTAATTTAATTTTTCTTATTTGGAAAATTAAATTAAATGTAACTACTCATCCCAAGGGTAAGAAAGTTGAAGCTACCTAATGTATTCATCAAAATATTGGAGTATCTAACACATCACACTTATCTTTATATAAGATGTTTATTTTTCTTCTCTTGTCCTTATAATTTGCCATTGTAAACCATATTCTAAATTAATTTTTAATATTCTTATTCTGTAAGTAAGTAAGTAAAGTCGCTCGGTCATGTCTGACTCTTTGCCACCCCGTGGACTGTAGCCCACCAGACTCCTCCGTCCATGGGATTCTCCATGCAAGAATACTGGAGTAGGTTGCCATTTCCTTCTCCAGGGGATCTTCCTGACCCAGGGATGGAACCCAGGCCTCCCGCATTGCAGGCAGAGGCTTTAACCTCTAAGCCACCAGGGAAGCCTATAGGGTAGGGAAAACAATAGCGCTCTCCCCAGCCCCCTGCCAAAATTCTTGCATCATCCCTGGTAACTGTGACTATGTTACCTTACATGGAAAGGGAAAATTAAGGTTTAACATTAGTTTGTTAATCAGTAGGTTATTCAGGTGAATCCAAAGTAATCAAAAGGTTTTCAAAAGGGGAAGAGAGTGACAGAAGAGGGCAGAGTACTGCAAAATGAGACAGATTATTGGCTTTGAAAATGGAAGAGAGTGAAACTCTAGGAATACAGGCAGCCTCTGGAATGGAAAAAGCAAGGAAATAAGATACTCCTGAAGAGTCTCCAAAAGAAATATAACATTGCCACTATGTTGATTTTAGTCAATGTGACCCATTTTGAAAATCTGACCTCCAGAATCACAAGATAAGTTACCTTAAGTCACTACAAATTGTTGTAGCAACTTGTTATAACAAGCATAGGAACCCAAGACAGTCTGTATAATGGGTTATTATGAACCCTAAACATTGTTGAGTCAATATGTGGATTTTTCTTAAATTGAAAATATAGTTGATTTACAATGCTATGTTAATTTCTGATGTACAGCAATTATTTTTGACTTTTGAGGTAATCAATCAGGCCTATAAATAAAAATGTATTAAAGATCTCCAGTTTAAATAATTATTTGCTCTGATTATTATCATTGAATTTAACTGATATGAAAAGTATTGTTATTTTCATTGTATTTAGGATTTTCATGATTATTTGACTGCAACATAAACTCAAATTTAAGATTTAAAGTCTTAGATTGCTAGTTGATTTCAATATGAATTCTCCAATCATGTTAGTAAGAAAGCATCATCTTTCAAACTGAGGTATAATTAAAATATAATTACATTTCCCTGACATATATTATCAATTTATTAGGGAAATCTTCTTTAAGGAAATAAATATATATGAGATGATTATGCAATAAAGAATCAAAAATAGTTATTTCAAAATATAATCAATTTAAAAAATGTTAAAAATCAATGTGATCTTTGTTTATAGTGCTAGAGAAAAGGTTTCTAGCCATCCATCTGTATGAAAGTCAGTCAGTCATGTCCGGCTCTTTGCAAACCCATGGACTTCATGGGATTTTTTAGACAAGAATATTGGAGTGGGTAGCCTTTCCTTTCTCCAAAGGATCTTCCCAACCCAGAGACTGAATGCAGGTCTCCCACCTGCGTTCATATTCTGGTAAAGAAAGTAGGCATATTCTTTACCAGCTAAGCCACAAGGGAAGCATCCATCTGTGTATTTTCAATCAAATCTTTTTTTTAACATTATATCAAAACTTTGTCTTCGATACAATATGACTATAAAAATATAATATTTTTCATGAATTTTATGGTTAAGATTATATTTTGTCTTATTATTTTTCACATTTTTTCTCCTCATTTCTCTCTCTTGATTGCAATAATCTTTGAATTGTTCTTCATACCTTGATTATAAACGTGAGACACACTCCGTCTGAAATATTCTTTCAAATTCATTTTGGGGAGTGAAGTCATTTACATTTATTAAAACACTGCTCAAAGGTACTTCTCTCTGTGAAATCTTAACTACTTTCCTAGGCCACTAAAGTTGCCACTTTCAATGCAAATTATAAAATACTTTGATAGTACATTTTTACTTAGCATTATCATTATTACTTATATGTAATTCCCCTGCCACAGAAAGTTAATTATTTAAAAGCAAGAATACAGCACAGCATCTGGGACACTTTATCAATGTTTATTGAACATGTTAAGTATGTGATTAAATTCTAGGTGTGTGCCATTTAATCCAAGAGCTTGAATTTTTTTTTTTTTTTTTTTTTTCTGGTGAGATGTGAGGTATTGGCAGTATGATGTATATACTTCACTGGATGTCCTTAACTACTCCAAACCAGTTAGTAGATAAAATTGGAAAGTGCTTGGTGACAAATTAATGTATTTATTAAAGAATCTCATTTTGGGCAACTTGTTTTAACCTCCACATGCTGGGTACCCACTTAATATATGGTACACTAGAAGAAGCATAGGGAATATTTCACTCTAAGTGGGATAATTCATTTTACAGAAGTATTTAAATCCCTTTCTGTTCACTTCAGTAGAGCCGCTCATCATGTCCAATTCTTTGTGACCCCATGAACTGCAGCACACCAGGCTTCTCTGTACATCATAAACTCCTGGAGCTTGTTCAGACTCATATCCATCAAGTTGGTGATGCCATCCAACCATCTCATCCTCTGTCATCCCCTTCTCCTCTGCCTTCAATCTTTCCCATCATCAGGGTCTTTTCAAATGAATCAGTTATTTGCATCAAGTGGTCAAAATAGTGAAGCTTGAGCTTCAATATTAGTCCTTGCAATGAAAATTCAGGACTGATTTCCTTCAGAATTGACTGGATGGAATTCCTTGCAGTCCAATGGACTCTCAAGTGTCTTCAACACCACACTTCAAAAGCATCAATTCTTCGGGGTTCAGATATCTTTATAGTCTAACTCTCACATCCATACATGACTACTGGAAAAACCACTGCTTTGAATGGACGGACCTTTGTCAGAAAAGTAGTGTCTCTACTTTTTAATATGCTGTCTAGGTTGGTCATAGTTTTTCTTCCAAGGAGAAAGCATCTTTTAATTTCATGGCTGCAGTTACCATCTGCAGTGATTTGGGAGTCCAAGAAAATAAAGTCTGTCACCATTTCCATTATTTCCCCATCTATTTGCCATGAAGTGATGGGACTGGATGCCATAACCTGAGTTTTTTGAATATTGAGTTTTAAATCAGCATTTTCACTCTCCTCTTTCACTTTCATCAAGATGCTCTTTAGTTCTTCTTCATGTTCCGCCACTCTTTCATGTTCCGCCTTAAGGGTGGTGTCGTCTGCATATCTGAGGTTATTGATATTTCTCCCAGCAATCTTGATTCCAGCTTGTGCTTCGTACAGTTTGGCATTTCACATGATGTACTCTGCATATAAGTTAAATAAGCAGGGTAACAATATACAGTCTTGACATACTCCTTTCCCAATTTGGAACCAGTCTTTTATTCCATGTCCAGTTCTAACTGTTGCTTCTGGACTTGCATACATATTTTTCAGGAGGCAGGTAAGGTGGTCTGGAATTCTCTTGCTTTTCCAATGATCCAATAGATGATGGCAAAATGATCTCTGATTCTCTGCCTTTTCTAAATTCAGCTTGAACATCTTGGATTTCATGGTTCACTTGCTAATGAAGCCTGGCTTGGAGAATTTTGAGCATCAAAGCTAGCAGAACTGTGCTAGCATGAGATGAGTGCAACTGTGTGGTAGTTTGACATTCTTTGGCATTGCCTTTCTTTGGTATTTGAATGAAAATTGACTTTTTCCAGTCTTGTGGCCACTGCTGAGTTTTCCAGATTTGCTGGAATATTGAGTGCAGCACTTTCACAGCATCATCATTTAGGATTTGAAAAGTTCAACTGGAATTTCATCACCTCCACTAGCTTTGTTTGTACTGATGCTTCCAAAGGCCCACTTGACTTTGCATTCCAGGATGTCTGGTTCTAGGTAAGTAATCATACCATAGTGGTTATGTGGGTCATGAAGATCTTTTTGTACAGTTCTATGTATTCTTGCCACCTCTTCTTAATATCTTCTGCCTCTGTTAGGTCCATACCATTTCTGTGCTTTATTGTGCCCATCTTTGCATGAAATGTTCCCTTGGTATCTCTAATTTTCTTGAAGAGATTCCTAGTCTTTCCCATTCTATTGTTTTCCTCTATTTCTTTGCATTGATCACTGAGGAGGGCTTTCTTATTTCTCCCTGCTGGTCCTTGCGTCTCTGCATTCACATGGGTGTATCTCTCCTTTTCTCCTTTGCCTTTAGCTTCTCTTCTTTACTCAATTATTTTTAAGGCCTCATCACACAACCATTTTGCCTTTTTGCATTTCTTTTTCTTGGGAATGGGTCTTGATCACTGCCTCCCATACCATGTCAGGAACCACAGTTCTTGAGGCACTCTATCACATCTAATCCCCTTGAATCTATTTGTCACTTCCATTGTATAATTGTAAGGGATTTGATTTAGATCATACCTGATAGGTCTAGTGGTTTTCCCTACTTTCTTCAGTTTAAGTCAGAATTTTGCAATAAGGAGTTAATGAACTCAGCCACAGTCAGCTCCTAGTCTTGTGTTTACTGACTTTATAGGGCTTCTCCATCTTTGGCTGCAAAGAATAGATCAATCTGATTTTGGTGTTGACCATCTGCTGATGTCCATGTGTACAGTAGTCTCTTATGTTGTTGCTAATTATTGTGTTGTTAAATGCCTTTATTTTTATGCTTATAATCTATTTTGCTTTTCAGCCTATTAACCACTAATCCTGTTTATATGCATTCATAATTTAAATGTATTTTATTTCTTTCTTGGATGCTGAATAAATATAGAATAATCATAATATTTGAAATACAATCCCACTGCTTGGCATACACACAGAGGAAACCAGAATTGAAAGAGACACATGTACCCCAATGTTCATCGCAGCACTGTTTATAATAGCCAGGACATGGAAGCAACCTAGATGTCCATCAGCAGACGAATGGATAAGAAAGCTGTGATACATATACACAATGGAGTATTACTCAGCCATTAAAAACAATACATTTGAATCAGTTCTAATGAGGTGGATGAAACTGGAGCTGATTATACAGAGTGAAGTAAGCCAGAAAGAAAAACACCAATACAGTATACTAACGCATATATATGGAATTTAGAAAGATGGTAAAGATAACCCTGTATGAGAGATAGTAAAAGAAACACAGATGTATAGAACAGACTTTCGGACTCTGTGGGAGAGGCGAGGGTGGGATGATTTGGGAGAATGGCATTGAAACATGTATAATAGCATATGTGAAATGAATTGCCAGTCCAGGTTCGATGCAGGATACAGGATGTTTGGGGCTGGTGCACTGGGATGACCCAGAGGGATGATATGGGGAGGGAGGTGGGATCAGGATTCAGGATGGGGACCACTTGTACATCCGTGGTAGATTCATGTTGATGTGTGGCAGAACCAATACAATATTGTAAAGTAATTAGCCTTCAATTAAAATAAATAAATTTATATTTAAAAAATAAAAATAAATAAATAAATAAAATGAAATAAAGCCTGGTCTCTTGAGTCTAGAGGACTTAAATCCCAGTCCTAACACTGTGTTGGTAACTCTAAGCAAGTGAGTAAACTTCTTGGTGACTCAGTTTCCTGATAATGGATGGTAGACTTTTCATGCTAAGCAGCCTTCAAATGCTTGGAGGTTTCAAAAAGGGGATATGCTGCATGCAGTCATGTTAAAGGAATAACTGCTTTTATCATTGGCATTTCTTCTCTTCATGTGTTCATTTTAATACATTTTATACCTAGAATGGTCAGAGTACTGACTAGTAGTAAGTTGTACACCGATTTGTGAAGATTTTAACATTAAAATAAACAGAATTATATTTTTTTCAAAATCTCTTCACATTTCTGATTATAGTTGATTTACAAGAACAAACCTGGTTACATTTAATTCAATAATAATAATAATACTCATCTTTTGACTGAGTAATTATTGTTTTAGAGATTCTGTGTTAAGACCTTTATATGCCTTTTTTCATTTAATTCTTCACCTTAAAGATTATTTTAATTCTCATTTCAAAGTTGTGATAACTGGTGCTTAACGATATTAAACAACCTACACTCTAAGTGATGTAAGCAAGCATGATTCCCCTGATGATTGAACTGCAGGGCTAATAGCTAAGGACTATGAAATAACTCTTCAAGTCTAAAATGAGGTTAACATAAGCTAAAAGAGATTGCAAAATTGTAAAATGTTATATAACTCAATTAAACTTGTAAGGGTACTGATGAACTTTACTATTAAATGGAATACATTATGAAGAAGAGTAGAGTTAGGGTGAAACTGTATTCTGGTAAGCCTGAATTATATATTGGACCAGTCATGCTTAATTCCTATGTGGTTCTTGAGGGAGATTATTTAAACGTGTCTTAGACAAAAGGGAATCTTGAGTACTGTTTTATTACTATCTGGTGTAATTAGCCACTCCCAATATCTCAATGCAAAGTGTCTTTGGTAAAACTAGTTTTAAGTATAAAATAAACTTTTTTTTTCATTTTCTGAATATTGGTTTTTTTTATTTTATTTTTTTTTAACTTTACAATATTGGTTTTGCCATACATCAACATGAATCCGCCATGGGTGTACATAAATTCCCACTCCTGAACCCCCCTCCCACCTCCCTCCCTACACCATCCCTCTGGGTTATCCCAGTGCACCAGCCCCAAGCATCTTGTATCCTGCATCGAACCTAGATTGGTGATTCATTTCTTATATGATATTATACATGTTTCAATGCGATTCTCCCAAATCATCCCACCCTCTCCCTCTCCCACAGAGTCAAAAATAGAAGAAGTAAAATAAACTTTTTAATCCAAGCAGGTTCACTCTTAAAAACCTTAAATTCTAATATTGCTATGAAACAGCCACTGTAACCTAGGAGATAAACCACCTGGAGTATATATATTAGGAAATTAATAGTGTCTTAAAATACACCTACTCAGTCCATCACTCTATTCACAGAAATGCATGGATAAAAGAAAGGAAACCTGCAAAAATCAAAATTTCTGCACTATGGGATGCAACTTAGTAAATGTCATTCAAACAGTATCATGGAATGAAACTAATAGGAGAGATGTTCCTACTTCTTTGAGTAAAGCTAAAAGGGCAATTGTCAAAAGAATGGATGTTAAAATCTTTAGAATAATGTATTTTTGTTTGTCTTATTGTTTATGTGTTTTGTTTGTTTGTTTTCATTGCAAATGTCATACTTTAGCAGTAAGCAGCACTGCTTGCAGCCAGATATCAAACCCAAGTAGCAGTATTCTTTTTCTTTCAGACTATCTTATGTTTCATAGAACAGAGAAAATATACACAAATACAGAGAAAGCAATACAGAATATTTTCAGTTATACACAGCCCATAAAATTGTGATCCTTTAAGGCTTAAATAAATTTATTCAGCACCTGATTTATGCATAGGTGAATGATTCTGAAATTCCCGGCATTAACCTTTTAGGTTAAGACAAATGCATTATCCACAATAATAAACAATGTGGTGTAGTGGGGAAAAAAAACGAAAGAAAAATCATCTCAAAGTCATGAGAGATGACTTTGTCCATGCTTTGTCCAAACTGTGAAGACTTTTATCTTTATTTTTTGATTTTTAACTTTTGAGGGTTCAGAAAACCCTTCCAATTTCGTAGTTTGACTTTTTTTCAGTGTATTTGCCACTATAATGCCTACCAGTAATTCCTTAATCCAGATTCTCATCAAACCTCAATTTAATTAGTATAATAGCTTTCCAATAATTATTTCTCTTTCCTCAACAGTGATCTTTCTAGGATACAAGACTGCCACATTACCTCATCTTTATAAACATCTGATGGCTACATACCACCTATGAAGGAATTTTGAATTTTTTAGCATAGCATGCTATATTCCATTATGTTTCTTAAACCCAGCCACATCCCTTTCATCCTATGTCTTCTGTTCCAAATTTCTGGGAGCAAACATTTTACAGTTTTTTTCTTTCGGATAACTTCTCTTTAATCTTTCTGATATCTTCTTTCGGATAACTTCTCTTACATTAAGGTACCTCCTAATTTTAGAACAATTGCACATTTTGCTATATGTATTTCTCATAATCTTATAGAGTAACCATTTTTGTAATGTTAGAGATTAAAAAATCAATCATAAAAGTACTCGGTTATTTACCTGAAGTTACACTGTTAATAACTGAGATTGTTTAATTTCAAATCCTATCTTTTTGTAAATTTCATTGCCCTAGAAAATTTTAGTGAGACTGGAAACTAACCTACCATATTTCATCTAAAGTAACTTTGAACTTCACCTGCATCATCACAGAAAATGACCCAAATTTCTACTTGATCATAATATTATTTTTGATAGAAAGGACAAGAGACACATGTGATATGAGTATTTGTGACTCTTTAAAAAAATAAATTTGAATTCAAAAGCAGATGAATTTTTTCCTACTTTAAAAATATCAAATACATATATTTACATGTATATGCACTATGTACATGTATTACATATATACATATAAATAAATATATAAATGCAATGAATATAAATTTTATATAACCTATCTATATATGTTCTATACAAATCTACATATTTGATTACTTAATATATATATTTGCCATGTTGCTTTATCTTTGCTGCTGCTGCTGCTAAGTCACTTCAGTTGTGTCCGACTCTGTGCGACCCCATGGACGGCAGCCCATGAGGCTCCCCCGTCCCTGGGATTCTCCAGGCAAGAACACTGGAGTGGGTTACCATTTCCTTCTCCAATGCATGAAAGTGAAAAGTGAAAGTGCTTTATCTTTATAACTATACAATTAGCAAATACATATACATATATATGCAACTAGGAAAATAAACATTCAAATATTTTATAAAGCAAATAAAATATAATTAGAAAACTATTTCATTTTTCTCATTGTATATTTAAGATTTCAGTTTTATATTTTTCCTTCTTTGTTTATATTCACATTTCTCATTTAAAATATAGTGCACCAAAAAATAACATGTTAGTCTTCTTCCTTTTGCTCTCAAATGTTAAATTATTTTCATTTATCCTTCCGTCCTAGCCTGCCTTCTTCCCGTCTTCCCTTCCTTGATCTTTTCTTTCTCTCTTACTTTGAAAATGTGTGCCAACACTTTTCTTATTATTTGTTAATGTTACTTACCAGTTTGTCCAGAAAAATAAAAGCATTACGTAACAAAAATATAAAGCAAGTTAGGTTAGCTATCGGCATTATGAACTCTTTAAATAAGGTCCTACTCCAAGTATATACAGAAAAAGAGGCAAAGACACAGATCGGAGTAGAGTGAGTATGGGCAATAAAGTGTTTTAGTGTCCTCTATTTTTGCTCTTTGTTCCTATTTTATGACATAATTTGAAGATTTCCAAATGAAAATACAGAAGTCTGGGAGATTGAAACATCAAATTCACTTTTATTTTATTTCACTAGCTTAAAGGGAAAAAATACTGTTCTGTGCTTTCCACTGATGGTATGTAGGCTATTTTGGCATCTTTAAGTCCCAGTAGGAATTCCTTTTTCTTTTGTTGTTTGTCGCTAAAATCAGCTCCTGTCTGAAGCTGCCAGCTCTTACACTTCTCTTCAGTTGCTACTATCCACCACTTGCCCACTTACCTCTCGCTTCTTGTATGCAGAACAATCTTGATCTCATGCAACCTTGAATCATTCTAAAAGCTATTCTCAGGACTTCATGGACATCCTTGTTCATTAAATAAGGGTGGCAGTATTCTGATCAGTCACAAGAGAAGGTGCAGCTTCAGTGTTTTAAAGACTTTCCTGAAACTGACACAGTCAATCAGAATGCTAATCTGTGATATTAACAGCATTGATTCTTTAATTCAAAATGTATGACCTATCATCCTTTTACCATTTGAATCCTGACAATTTGGCTTAGGAAATAATACCAAAAAATGAGGAAAGCATGCCCTTGGAGGATTAAAAATGTAAACAAATATGTTTTTATCATAGGCTATTTCTGAAAAATTTTCAGTTTACAAAGTTTGAAATACCACCAAATTAGTAAGCATTTGCTAAGATATTTTTTCCTGCTCCATAAACCTTTACAATAATTACAATTAAATATGTGAAGCCTCTCAGCATGCATTTTGCTTCCAAGCTGTTTAGATATGCCTCCACTCTGACCTAATGACACCAAGAAACCCTACTTTACTACGAAAAATGTAGCCACCTCTCATTTCTAATACTAATGAAGATGACACTGTTGAAAAATATTTCTTTTCCCATAAATGTTGTGGAATTATATAAACTTATATAAATATAAAAACAGAGAGTTCCCTGGTGGCCTAGTGCTCAAGATTCTGGGTTTTCACTGTTGCGGTCTGGGTTCACTCCCTGGTTGGGGAACTGTGTTCCCTCAAGCCATGCAGTGTGCCCCCCGCAAAATAAGAATACAAGTCAGAATTGTGTATACATGTTCATTGCTAGGAACAATGGTTTCCCAATATTTAAAAAAATAGATAAATCTTTATATATAAACCTAAGCAGACAAAACAAAGTATAAATTAAGAAAAAAATTCATCTTAAAATCCCTCATTTCAAAGCAAGTTTGTCTATGGTATGTGAAATATAGTTTGCAAAGCCAATTCTTCTCAATATATGGGGAGAAGATGAGTCAAAGGTGGAAAGGTGTATCAGTTCAGTTCAGTTCAGTTGCTCAGTGGTGTCCGACTCTTTGCAACCCCATGAATCACAGCACGCCAGGCCTCCCTGTACATCACCAACTCCCAGAGTTCACCCAAACCCATGTCCATCGAGTAGGTGATGCTATCTAGCCATCTCATCCTCTGTTGTCCCCTTCTCCTCCTCCCCCCAGTCCTTCCCAGCATCAGAATATTTTCCAGTGAGTCAACTCTTCGCATGAGGTGGCCCAAGTATTGGAGTTTCAGCTTTAGCATCAGTCCTTCCAATGAACACCCAGGACTGATCTCCTTTAGAATGGACAGGTTGGATCTCCTAGCCGTCCAAGGGACTCTCAAGAGTCTTCTCCAACACCACAGTTCAAAAGCATCAATTCTTCGGCACTCAGCTTTTTTCACAGTCCAACTCTCACATCCATACATGACAATGGAAAAAATACAGGCTTAACTGGATGGATCTTTGTTGGCAAAGTAATGTCTCTGCTTTTGAATATGCTATCTATGTTGGTTATAACTTTCCTTCCAAGGAGTAAGCGTCTTTTAATTTCATGGCTGCGGTCACCATCTGCAGTGATTTTGGAGTCCCAAAAAATAAACTCTGACACTGTTTCCACTGTTTCCCCATCTATTTCCATGAAGTGATGGGACTGGATGTCATGATCTTCGTTTTCTGAATGTTGAGCTTTAAGCCAACTTTTTCACTCTCCTCTTTCACTTTCATCAAGAGGCTTTTTAGTTCTTCTTTACTTTCTGCCATAAGGGTGGTGTCGTATGCATATCTGAGGTTATTGATATTTCTCTCTGCAATTTTGATTCTAGCTTGTGCTTCTTCCAGCCCAGTGTTTCTCATGATGTACTCTGCATATAAGTTCAATAAGCAGGGTGACAATATACAGCCTCGATGTACTCCTTTTCCTGTTAGGAACCAGTCTTTGTTCCATATCCAGTTCTAACCGTTGCTTCCTGACCTGCGTATAGGTTTCTCAAGAGGCAGGTCAGGGGGTCTGGTATTCTCATCTCTTTCAGAATTTTCCACAATGTATTGTGATCCACACAGTCAAAGGCTTTGCCATAGTCACGAGAAATAGATGGTTTTCTGGAACTCTCTTGCTATTTCAATGATCCAGCAGATGTTAGCAATTTGATCTCTGGTTCCTCTGCCTTTTCTAAAACCAGCTTGAACATCTGGAAGTTCATGGTTCACGTATTGCTGAAGCCTGGCTTGGACAATTTTGAGCTTTACTTTACTAGTGTATGAGATGAGTGCAATGTGTGGTAGTTTGAGCATTCTTTGGCATTGCCTTTCTTTGGGATTGGAATGAAAATTATAGGGAAGACTTTTTTCTTATATTGATATGTAATAGTAACTTAATTATAATAATTAAGATCTGGTCTTTAACAGGTCATTGGATCATAGAATTTACTGGAAGGCAGCTTTGGAGGTCTATTGGTAGCTAGTGACATTTTCTTGAGGGTCAGATTTAAGAATATTTTTCAAAAAGGACAAGATGATGCTTATGTCAAATCATATTCACCATAAAACTTCAAAGTCTAAATATATTATCATATATTTTCTAAGTCTTCTTTAATGTTACAAAGAAGGTTCTAATTTCTTTTTGTCTCTTTCTCTTTCATTTCCTTCCATGTTAGCAATATCCTAACACTGGATTAATTATATTGATATGTAAACCTTGAATGCCTTTTTGAAAAATAAAAATTGTTGTTGTTGTTTATCTACATGTTGTGTCCTATTTACAACACATTTAATTTATTTTTCAATTAAGCATTGCAGCTTTATCTATGTGCTTGATTGTAAAGAATATATAAAGAATAGTGATTTTTATATTTGATTGCATTTTTACTAACTAAAAAGACGCATTACTTCTCCCACCCATATATTTTTGAAACTAATAGCTGTTATGTAATAAATATGTTTGTTCTGAATGTATTACATTACAGGCTTAACATGTATGTGATGTTAATATGTTTCTTGAAGTGAAGTCGCTCAGTCGTGTCCAACTCTTTGTGACCCCATGGACTGTAGCCTACCTGGCTTCTCCGTCCATGGGATTCTCTAGGCAAGAATACTGGAGTGGGTTACCATTTCCTTCTCCAGGGGATCTTCCTGACCTAGGGATCAAACCTGGGTCTCTGGCATTGTAGGCAGACGCTTTAACCTCTGAGCCACCAGGGAAGCCTTTACTATAAATTAATAATATGTAAACAATAAAGTTTTATTTATAACATTTATATAATTTACTTACTTTATTGGATTGATTGATTTATATTGATTACCTCTCAAAGTGATCAAATGCTTGAGAATGAATTTATAGAAAGCATAAAACCTACGTAGTATATTTATAAGCCAACTGTAAATAAATTTCATACTGTAAGTAAATCATGATGATGTGAATGATGTTTCAAGGCAGTTCAGTACCCCCTAATACTATCACGTTGTCATTTACAATTCTCCTAATACATATGTCCATTTCTTATACATACTATCCATCTTATACATACATACTGTCCATTTCTTCATTATTTATGAGTGAAATATTAATAGTTATTAAAGAATCAAAGTAAATCAATGAAGAGATTCTGAAGTGATATACTTAATTCTTATGTTATAGTATACATATTTAATTTTTTTAAGTTGTTAGGTGATTAAAACTTCCCCACGTAGTACTATTCAAAGCTATAAGAGAAGAAAATGTAAGCACATTTTATAAAATATGTTTTTCTCAGCTCTATATTTAATTTTTAAATTATGCAAAGCATAGCCTACTTAATAAATACATGTGATCCTACAAGTTTGTTTTATTCATCTTTAAAACAACATATTTTGCTTATGAATATTAAAAGTAGCATATCTATAAAGGAAATTAGTAAATTATAAAATATGTTTAAAACTAAACGATATTTCATTCATTCCAATTTACATTATATATTTTTAAAAACTATTTTTGTCAAATATTTTTTTCAAGACTAAAGTGAAATCAGCCCCAAAATAGTTAACAATGCTCATCTTAGAACACCTGAGTTCTTCAAAGATTGAAGCACTATGGAGCTGATGAGGGGATATTTGAAGTGCCAATCAAGGAACTGTTCCCAAATCCTCCCACATGGTTGAAATCCTGCTGTCAGGAACATATTGGAAAGTTGTTCCTTCACTTGAGGTGACAGATACAGATTGTGACAAGCCTCATATTGGGACTCAAGCCCTAGGGGTTAACACAGAATGAAATGAGGAATGCAGAATTAATGGTGAAAAATGTCACTTGCCAGTCTCCCTACTCACAACTTATTTCACTTTGGACTGCAGTTCACAGTATTATTTGGGAAAAGAAAACAGTCATAGCTGAGATTTTATGTTACATTTTATATTTAAATTCTTAAGGCATAGTTTCTATATTTAATAATTAGAAGATCTAGTATGATTATTTTCATATCATTTAACTGTAGGTTTTTAATCCTAGTGAAAATCAGATTTATTCACTATAAATTTAAACTGGAAAAAATTGAAAGGAGAAATTGTATCTTAAATTTGAACACTTACTTGACTATCTGAATATATCACTCCTTTGGCAGTGATAAATTACTGTCTGTATCCATAAATTTATTTTTTCAATAAGACAACATAACTCTAGAGCTCTTTTTTCAAAGAACCTAAACATTCAGCTTCCCTTGTAGCTAAGTTGGTAAAGAATCTGCCTGTAATGCAGGAGATGCAGGTTTGATTTCTGGTTCGGGAAGAAACCCTGTAGAAAGAAATGGTAACCCACTCCAGTATTCTTGCCTAGAGAATTCCATGGACAGAGGAGCCTGGTGGCCTACAATCCATGGCATCACGAGTGGGACACAGCTTAGTGACTAAACCACCACCAAACATACGCCACAGATTTCAGTCAAGAAACCACTTAAGTCGACTTCTACCCTAGTGTAAAAACGTTGGAAGACTTTAAAGCATTATTCTTATAGAGATGAAATTTAGGTGAAAATAATAATCATGAACATATAAGTGAAATTTTTATAAGAAAGGTATCAATAATTAAAAGCTCAACTTTGCCTCATAACAGTTAAAGTAGATCAAATTTCTAGCCATTCTATTAAAAGTTTGTTAGTATTGGTCCTTTGTGTGTAAATAGGAAAAGCACTTAAAATCTAGAGATTACATACACACACATACAGACACACACATTCTCATAAACTGTTACCAAGAAACTAGAAATACTGATACATCTCATGTTGTATTGAGATGGGAATCTATCAGATTCCCAAGGAAGATTTGTCAAATAATTATAATAATTGAGAAAATAGTGATTATATAACAGAACACAGAAAAATTTTCAGTGAATTTCTGAGATCATAAACTGTACTTGTCCTGTAGTTTTATTTCAATACAATATATCTGGAAATTAACAGTGTAAATTAAATTAGCAGTCCTCAATCATATGACAGTTTTTTTTAAAATGCATTGTTTCAAGAAAGAAATAAAATAAATTAGAAGTTGAAACATTGAAACATACATGAAATCTGACTATGGAAATGATCCTCAATTAAAAAAATCTAAAACTTGGAATGTTCTTATTCAAAGATAAGAAATTTAATTAACTAGTATTTATCTTTGAATTAAAAATGTTTTAAAAATTAATAAAATGGAGCAAGTAGTAAAATTAAAAGTAAATTCTTTAACGACAGAATAAAATTAATTATATGTTGAAAATGATGGAAAGAAAATGTTTACATATTTTAGAAGTTAAAAAGAGAAAGAAAAAGAATAGACATGGGAAAAATTTATATACTTTGAGAAACTGCTAATTTGAAAACATGGTAAAAATGAATAACACTTTCTTATAAAAATTAAAACTTTCCATCATTTTGGATCACAAAGCATGACAAAATATTTGGATTTATAACAGTTTTCAAGAAATAGATCTTCACTCTATACAAAAATACTTTAAAATTCAAAATGTTCACAATTATTTTTTCTTTACTATAATTTTTTCTACATTCATCCTATAGTGTGCACGTATGCAAAATATAAAAATGATTTTTCATTTTTTAGTTGCCTTATGAAACAGGGTTTTAACTTCTTTTCATAAAATATATCTGATAAATTTATTACTTCCCCATGGATATTCAGTCTTGTCAGCATAATACATTCCCAATAAAAATTAAATATCAACACATTCTTCCCAGTATTGACAGTTATACAAAACATGAGACAATATAATAATTTTCCTGAAAAATGGAATGTTTTGACTTTATAGCCACTGATATTCTGTTAATGAGACATGTGACAAATGCTGATTTCTCTGCTACTTTTCATACAGTATCTGTCACTAGCATATTAACAATCATCATTTTTGACCTGGAGGCATAAGTATGTGAATTTTCTCAATTTATTATGGAAGAATATTTTTTCTTCTTTTCTTCCTCCTTTCCTTCCTCCATCCATTTTTTTTCTTTCCTTCCTTCTTTTTTGCCAGTAGACAATTAATCTCCCTACCAAGGAACTTCTTTACTGGAATAAATGTATTAGATGATTTTAAAGGAAAATGAATTGTTTTTCATAATAACACATTGCTTTATATACTAACTGATAGCAAGCTGAGAACCACAACATGTTTAGAGGCAGTGGCTGATGGAAGCGTGAAATCCAAAGACAGCGTAAAGAAAGCAGAATAATTTTGATACTAGGGGTAGGGGCCTAGGATTCCAAAAAGATATGAGTGTACTTTTAAAAATGTATTTATATTTTGGTTTGTGGTCTTCTCTCCCTACCATAAGCCTCCTATCCCTATATATATAATAAAATATGTGTTTATATGTAAACACATATTAACAAAGAGAGAAACATCTTGTTTAGTATCCTTGGTAGACTGTAAACTCCTGGTAATTTTTCTTAAAACTCCTGCAAAGCTCCTTGTTTTTGCAGATTGCTATGTTAGAAATAGCCATTTATGTATCTTAGGTATTGGATGATTTTATGTATCGTCTTGTGTATATATAATTATGGAAACCACTAAAACTGACTAACAGGGTGTAAAGTAAACTTATTGTTGAGAATCAGAGTGAGATGTGATGAAAGGAAAAGGAGTGAAAATTTGATGAACCCAAATCAGCTTTGTACCCAATCAACTCAAGACAACTCAATCAAGTCAAGACAATAATAATCTGAAAGTTATTTTAAATTAATATCTTATAGAAAGAAGTCTTTTCAGCTAAAAATTAACCAAGTATAAGATATTCAAAATGGTTATTAATGTAATAACGTATTTTTAACCTTCTAAAATAAGTAAGACTAGATATAATCTGGTAGAACAAAGTGAATTGGTAGAATAAATCAATATTCAGATGAAGGCTTCTTATATAAATGGTTTACACTGATTGACTTTCTGATGGATTAATTTTACTTTGTGTCAGTGATGGACACAAAATTGATCAGATTCTACAAGCATAAATTTTAATTGGACTAGTGAAAATGTGCCATAATAAAAAAGTTCTTCTATAGTACCCACATATAAATATCGATAGATGTATACAGATAAGAGAAGCTGTTACCCTTATTTAAATGAGACATACATTTATGAATCATACAATCCTAAAATTTTCTTTGAACTATTTTTTTTAAATGTTCAAACAGGTAAAAGCAATAATATTCTTATAATGCATGCCTAACCTTCCAAGAAAAGTAATATGTTAAAAAGATAATAGCAAATTGACTGACCTGATGTGCAAAGTTGAAATTTGGAGGGAGAAAATTAAGAAAGAAGGGCTAGGGGAATTTTTCCCATTACAAACGTGTCTCATATCCTGCTTCATATAAAAGTCTTCCTTTTCTATTAATAGGTCAATTACTTCAGCATTAAATCATTCTTTCTTGTGCCCAACCTTAAAAAAAAAGCAAACAAGCAAAAGATTTCCAGACCCCACTCTTTGCTCCAGCTGTCTCTTAATTTCTCAACTGTAAGACTCTTTGCTGTGCTCTTCTACACGAGATGTCTCCAATTCTGCAAACCTCCATTCTATTTTGAACACAACCTAGTTTTTTATTTTTTTTCTATGACAGCTTTACTCTATTTTCTCTTTTCAAGGTTATATTTATCCAGTGGATATTTCTTCATAGTAAATTCTATTTACTGGGCATTAAAGGCATTGAATTAATCTGTTTCCTTCTAATCTCAATGACTGTTTATTCTTTCATGAGCAAACTCTAAGTACTGGAATGCCCTATGTCTTAGTACTGAGAACATTTTCCTATCTTCATTCACTACCGAAAGGTTCAATCTTATGACTTTAAATTATTTACATATCCCTAATTGCATTAATTTTTATCTCTAGGATGGATCTTTCTACAAATTACAGATTTACTCATTCCCTTATTTGTCATTTCTTAATTGTGTAATAGTTATCTCAAACTTGGTGTGTTACTAGTGAATTGGAGACTTTACCTCAAAAATTGCATAGCCATGTAAGCAACCAATGGGCTAGCCAAGTGTGAAAACAAATCTACAAAAGTAGATAGAAACAAAAATATTAACATCAATATGTCTTGATATGAGTGGAAGCAGAAGAGGTCTTGCTATGTATCTTCTTTCACTACCTACACAATTTCACTCATTTTTTTTTGAGATTGTGGCTGCCAGTCTAGAGTCCATATGGAACACGAGTGAACCATAACACACCGTATTCATGTTCCACCCTATATCCCATAAGCTTAACTGTGTTCATCTGTAGTTGTAAAAGAACAAGTTTTTAGCATATGCCAGCTTTCCCTTTCAAGAACATGTATATCTTTTATTTTCTGTCAGGGGGCATTTTATAGCACAGTGTCGACTTGCATAGCTGCCTTCAGACAGAATCCCTAAATGTGGAGAGCTTCCTCTCAGCGACTTCACTTTCACTTTTCACTTTCATGCACTGGAGAAGGAAATGGTAACTCACTCCAGTGTTCTTACCTGGAGAATCCCAGAGACGGTGGAGCATGGTGGGCTGCCTTCTATGCGGTCGCACAAAGTCGGATAGGACTGGAGCAAGTTAGCAGTAGTAGTAAGAATGGAAGTCACTAGATTATGCTCTAGCCTACTCAGCATGTAATGGAATGAATCTGAGTTATGTCTCACACAGCCCTGATTGGTTGACTGACTGACAATATACATTTTTCTTGTCTTTCTTCTTTTCTGTCTTACTTTGCCTTTCTCCCATTTTGCTTTCTGGGATTTTCATCCAAATAAACTATCTGCATCTATGTTCTTGATTCAGGTCCTGCTATGGAGGAAAACCTAAACTATGATAGGTGTCAATAAAAGACTGTTTGAAAAAAAAATGCAATATTTTTTCAGTTATGTGAAGGATAGCAAGGAGTTTAAAAGTTGAATAATGAAGAGTAAAATATCCTAGATAAAGTAAGTAGTATATGGCAAATTAGAGAGCCATAAAAAATAGTGTCCCAAGGCTGGATAGAAGACCAGGGTGGCTTTGTTATAGTGATTGCAGGGGAGAATGACAGTTGATTTTAGAGAATTAGCAAGGGGCCATAGTAATTGCTTTGGATTTTGAATTAAGCTGAATAGGAAATCATTGCAGAATTATAAACATTGGACATAGATACAAAAATATAATTCTGCTTGCTTTGCTGCTCCAGATCAGGACAAGTTAGAATTAGTGAGACATCCAAAGGTATAAACTAGGGCATTAAACAGACTAGAAGGATACAGAAAACTACTTTAAGTTTGAGATAGTAGTACTCGCTCTTGGAATAAATGTAGATGAGGAAGAAGGAAATAGTCTTCAAAAAGAGAAGAAAAATAGAGATTTCTCAATATAAGGATAACAGAACTATTTATTGGCCTATCTCTAGAGAAGGAAATTTAACAATACATTTAACATCAAAATACAGGTAGACGTTGACCTAGTAATTCTACTTAATAATTTTAAATATAAGTATCAATTTATAAATTTATGTTTTTATATATTTTATTATACATGTAAACAAACAGTAAAGGATCTGCCTGCAATGAGGAGACCCAGATTTGATCCCTGGGTTGGGAAGATCCCCTGGAGAAGAGAATGGCTACCCACTCTAGTATTCTTGCCTGGAAAATTCCACTGACTGAGGAACCTGGTTGGCTATAGTCAATGAGGTTGCAAAGAGTCGGACATGGCTGAGCAATTAACACACAGACATATTTAAATACCATATGTTATAATATGTATTGTATATATTTATATACACTTATAAAAATGCAAGTATTATGTACACTTGTATAAATAACATTGTTTGCTGGTTTATGCAATGATGTATGTACAAGGATAATCACTGAGATTTGGAAAGGCCTAAGAAGAGAAACAACGACTATGTTCAATCTTCCACTGTCTATGGGACATTTATAAATAATATATTATTCAATAATTGCAAAGGAAAAGAAAAAAATATATATACTGATAAATAAGACTTAAGAAATTTATTACCTAAAAAAAGCAAGGAGCAGAAAGCTTATGTAGTTTGCTGCCACTCATAACTTGCAAATTAAATTTGTTTCTTAATTAAGCAAATGCTTACTGAGCTTTAATTTTCATAAGAATTCTAGAATCAAGGAATGGAGTGATGAAAGTGTTCCAGATTATAGTTTAGTATTTTTTTTATAAATATTAACTTTATAGGTGTTAAAAGCATTGGGTCTGGTTCCACTTTTTTAACTTTGAAAGTGAAAGTGAAAGTCCCTCTGCTGCTGCTGCTGCCGCCGCTGCTTAGTCACTTCAGTCGTGTCCGACTCTGTGAGACCCCAGAGACGGCAGCCCACCAGGTTCCCCCGTCCTTGGGATTCTCCAGGCAAGAACACTGGAGTGGATTGCCATTTCCTTCTCTAATGCATGAAAGTGAAAAGTGAAAGTGAAGTCTCTCAGTCCTGTCCGACTTCGTGACCCCATGGACTGCAGCCTACCAGGCTCCTCCATCCATGGGATTTTCCAGGCAAGAGTACTGGAGTGGGTTGCCGTTGCCTTCTCCCAAAAGTCCCTCAGTCGTGTACAACTCTTTGCGACCCCATGGACTATACAGTTCATGTAATACTCCAAGCCAGAATACTGGAGTGGGTAGCCCTTCTCTTTCCAGGGGATCTTTCCAACCCAGATATCAAATCCAGGTATCCTGCATTGCATGCAGATTATTTAACTTGGAACTGACTTTTAAAATGTTAAAATCACTTTTAAAATTGTCATGCCCACAGAATTTTGACTCCCATCATTAAGGTTGTCACATGGAATTTTATTAATTCCTCTGCCTTCATTCTCTTGTATTTCCTTTAATTTTGCATTTCCTATCAACTATGACAGTCAGCTCTCATTGATATCCTTAGGCAGTACTCACATGACACTTTGGGACACATTTTAATTTTTTTGTCAAAAATTATCCAATAGAGCCATAGAGAAATTGCAGTTATTAAAAAATGTCATTTTTAAACAAAGCACAATGGTAATTTAAATATATTGATAACATCAGAAAAGAATTAAATACAAAAGTATTATTTTCTCATAAATTGCTTAATTAAAAGTTGTGTGAGCCTTCACAAATACTAAATATTCAGATAATATTTTCCTAGTGTGTTACACTAAAATAGATGTTGATTATTCAATATAAATAGCCATCTATTTCATGCATATGGATAAAGTATTGTCTTCATGGCAATACAGTTGTGAATCTCAAATAAATAGAATTAAATGAGGACAAATGTGTAGATGGGAAAAAAACTAAACTTTTCAAAAAATCCTTGTGTGCATTTTTAAGGCAAGCTTGCACAAGTTAAATTTCAAAAATATATTTTATAATTTTGTTTTATTTAATATTTAGATAAAAATAAAATGAAAGTCTAGATATTATTGAAACTAAAATATAATAAGTATTGTTAATATTTTAGAATCTTGAAAGTTTTAAGTTTTGTAGATTTCAGAGATCCTATATCCATGCAGTCCATATATCCCACTAATAAAGAAAATTGAGTTCGTATATTTCAATCAAATATTTTCATTGAGGTACAGGTTTTTTCTCCTTTTTAAAATTTTAGAGTTGATATTTCCTCTCTTTTTCATACCTTTTCTTACTGCCATAGTTGTCATGAACAATCTCAATAAACAATTATTTACTTTATTTTCTTTAAGTCCTCTTCTTAGAAGCAATATCAAGCTGCAATGTATTAGTAGAATCGAAAAAACATTTAAGAAGAAATGAAGTGCTATTTTCATAACAATTTTAAAAAGAAACTATATCCAATGAGATTTTAGGGAAATAGGCATGTTTACTTCATTTTGCTGGATGTGTAAATTATTAAAGCATTTTGGGAAAGTTAGAAATTTCTACAGAAGTTGAAAATACACAAAACCCTGCAAATAATCTCTCCTTTGGCAATAATTTCTATAGGAATAAAATCTTTATGAAACAGGAATATATGAGCAATTATTTTGATTGCAGAATGGATTGTGGTAACATGAATTTGTGAATAGCACAAACATCAGTATGGGCTTCCCTGGTGGTTCAGATGGTAAAGAATCTGCCTCCAAAGCAGAAGACCTGGGTTCAATTCCTGGGAAGATCTCCTGGAGAAGGTAATGTCTACCCACTCCAGTATTTTTGCTTGGAGAATTCCATAGACAGAGGAGCCTTGCATGAGGTCACAAAGAGTTGGACATGACTGAGTGACTAACACTTTCACTTTACAATAAATATCAGTATTTTCACTTTTCATTAAATATAGTAATGTTTAAATAATCTCTAACACACACACATTTTAGTATATGCTTGTCAATTAAAAAGAGTGAGTCAAATCCATAATTTTTGGCCTTAATAGAATGTGAAATTCTAAATAATGTTAACTTGGAAGATATACTTAGATTACATTTTGTAGGAATAAAAACTAATAATACAGCATTTCAGTGATTCAAAGTCATATTTTTTATTTTGGCATCATAAGGCATGCATCTTCTTAAGTGATGAGAAAACAATTAAATTTTATTTTTAAATGTTCTTTTTTAGTGTTAAACTTAAAAAAGTTTATAATCAATATCTTCTTAAATCTAGTGACAAATCACAATAAATAACATTTATTGAACACTTACATGCATAACTCCATATATCTAATTTCAAATGTACCACATTCTTGCAAAGGCAAATATAATGTCAACTTAAAGAAATACACACAATGTATGAGTTGTGAGCTTAAGTTTTATTCAAGGTCTTATTGAGGATAAACCCGGAGACAGCGCTGAAGAACCTTTCCAAAAAGGTACAAGAAGAGCCAGTTTATATATATTTCTGGCCAGTAAATATGTGTAGTCAAGCCTATATTTTGGGAAAATATTACTGCTAACCACAAAGAACAGATATTTCTGTTAATAATTTTAGTGCTTTTCTGTGTATAGAGAGTTGCAAGAATCTGGGGTTACTGAAATTCTTTCTGAGATAGGCATCTATCTAGGGGCTCATTTATCCAAAGCATAGAGGGCCACATCTTGCTTTATTGTCACCCTGAATTCTTCTTAGGGCACCATTAGTGGGCATGGGCAACTTTAGTGGGTTCTGGCTTAACACTTGCATAACTGTGTGATGAGCTACATTCTTTGTTGTTCTTTGTTCACAATAGAGATAAAAGCAGGTCAGTGACTGCCAGATTTTGTGTTGGCTGCTAATGGACATGAGGACTATTTTGGGCATGACAAAACTGTTCTATATCTTGATTGCGGTGGTGCTTATCACCTAGATGCATTTTTCAAGACTTGTAAAGCACTGCATTAAAAGGGTAACATTTACTGTCTGTAAATATATCTTAATTTAAAACTGTAAAAATCTTAAATGTTAAGTAGGAGATCACATGACATATCTGCCCTCTCAAAAATGACTGTAATATTCTTTTAAAAAGAAGTTTATGATGTGAGGGAGAAAAATAACTTTTCTAGCATTATACATTCTTGAATGAGACACTTCTGGGATAAAAAGGTAGATTAATACAAGAAAAACAGATAAAAGTTTAACAAATAACATGTATACCTTCTTATTCATGGGAGACATCCAGGAAAACTGACTAACTTCTGAAAAGGACCCAAACCACCACTTCAACTAACATCTCCATCTAAAACCAAAGATGTTGGGGGCAGCAGAGACCCATGCAATGGATATGAACTTAAACGAACTTCAGGATATAGTGAAGGACAGGGAGGCCTGGTGTCCTGCAGTCCATGGGGTCACAAAGAGTTGGACACGACTGTGCAGTGAAACTAAACAGCATCAAGAAAAGCTCAGTAAACAAGACTAAGGTTGTTAATCAGATTTAAATCTTGGCTTCCCTGTTGAGAGTTTCTAGAGACTTAGAGTCACCCTTCTCTTTTTGGTACAGAGCAGAAGACAACTTCACAGATGGAGATTTTTTTATCACAGTAAATGTTTCTCACAAAAGGCTAACTTCTACTCAGTTTTCGGAGCTTCTCCTCTGTCTTCTAGTTCTTGAAAATGCGTCCTCAGTCAATTCTGTGGTGCCCAACTCTTTGTGACTCTATGAACTGTAGCCTGCCAGTCTACTCTCTCAATGGGATTCTCCAGGCAAGAGTACTGGAGTGGGTTGCCATTTCCTTCTCCAGTGGATCTTCCCAATCCAGGGATCAAATCTGGGTCTCTTACATCTCCTGCATTGACAGGCAAGTTCTTTACAACTAGTGCCAACTCAGCCTAAAATAATCAATATACCAAAAATTAATATTTTCAGTGGTGTATTTTGCTCCCTTTTGATAATATTTTTTAATATAATTTGAAGTTTCTATAAGTATAAAAATCTACTGGGATCTAAGCTTAATAATGATTTCCTTTGGGTAGCAGGAGATAAAGAATGAAGATGATATGCTAAGTCACTTCAGTCGTGTCCGACTCTGTGTGACCCCATAGACAGCAGCCCACCAGGCTCCCCCATCCCTGAGATTCTCCAGGCAAGAACACTGGAGTGGGTTGCCATTTTTTTCTCCAATGCATGAAAGTAAAAAGTGAAAGTGAAGTCGCTCAGTCGTGTCCAACTCTTAGCGACCCCATGGACTGCAGCCTACCAGGCTCCTCCACCTGGGATTTTCCAGGCAAGGGTACTGGAGTGGGGTGCCATTGCCTTCTCCGGAAGAAGGTACAGAGAAACTGATAAACTTGTGTGTATATGTGTAAGAGAAGCGGGAGGAGGCAGAAATGTGTTTTTACTCACTATTTTCATTGAATGCTTATTAAATATTTTATGATACAGTTAATCTTCTTACAGAATTGTCATCTCAATGATGACTGGGATTTTTGTTTGCTCTATTCACTGTGATTTCTAGCTCATAGAATGGTGCCTGGTATACAGTATATACTTAATTAATTTTTCTTAAATAACAATGATTCATTAATTAACATAAAATGTTAAGACTCCAGTTCATGTGCAATATGATGTACTCTCATTTGTAGAGATTTTACCTTGAACAGGTGATATTTATGTCTGATTTTTCTGGCTAGATAGAATTGAAAGTGTTACATCGGCTGATTTTGAGTATTGTTGGTTAGGAAGAAAAATGTAATATCTAACAGATGTTACTTTTATCTCTGGATCACCGCTTACTAGATAAGTGCCTCTAGGAATACAGTCCAAGTACTTTTAGTCTCATTTTTCTTGCATGTATGTTTGTCTGTTAAGAGTAAATATTTGGTAACTACAAACATAATTTATAATTTACCTTATTTTTATTTTACTAAAGCCGAGATAAATTTTAGTACCTCATTCTATTTATATAACTAAACGTAGATAATGTATATATTTTAGAGATGGCTTGTCTATAATTCCCCTTGAAAGCTGAGGAGAATGTATAAATTTTAAGACTATATCCATTCTTCTATTATTCTATGATTTTTTCTTTCTACTTCCTTTTTTTCTCTTTCTCCTTTTCTTCTTTTCTTTCTTTCTCTTCATTTTAAGTTCACCTGTGTTCTAAGAACAAAATAGTTACCATATATATCTTACTGACCACATTAAACAAAGACCCCACTCTTAGGGACTTTGAGATATAAGAGATTTATTCAGTTATCCATTCAACAAATATTGATTGAACACCTGCTTTGCACTAGACATAATGCCAGGTGTTAGAAGTCTGCTTGCTATAAACAAAGATGAATGGCAGTGCCTCTGCCTTTTTCAGGTTTACAACTCTGTGTGGCAGGGAGTAGAGGACATTGAGTAAACAATGGGGATGACTGCTTCAGTTCTTCCCGGAGAAGGAAATGGTAACCCACTCTAGTATTACGGTCTGGAGAATTCCATGGACAGAAGGGCCTGGCAAGCTACAGTCCATGGAGTTGCAAAGAGTCGGACATGACTGAGCGATGGACATTTCAATTCTTAGTAAAGAGATAAAAATTGTATTTCATATGCTCCTTTAGTGCAAATAAAGGGTCAATTTGACTTACATTTTAAAACTGTCTAGCATAGCATAACTGTGGGCACATCAGAGCAGTTAACAAATGACCTGGAGATGATAAGGATATTACATATCAACAAGATCCATCATGCCTTTCATTATTATGTCTATAATATCATTTAAATTTCCCAACAGGTTCAGATTTATTATGAGACAGATATAGTATTACATTTTTTTAATCATCATGGTGTTTTGTGAGGCAAAAAAATAAACACATACATTTTCAGAAAGTGACAGAAGCAAACACAACCAAAAATCATCTTGAGAACTAAAATTGCGCTGTTGTAGATCACTAGGTATTATCCTACCTAGGTCACTAAAAATAACTGAATTTAAGTAGTTTTTTGTCTATTTCAGTTAATTATCTTGTTTTTATCTGTTTATGGGCTATAGTCCATGGGATCACAAAGAGTTGGACACAATTGAGTGACTCAGCACACACACACACACACACATTTTTAAAGAAAACCAGAACCAGGCAGTAGTTAACAGTAAAAACAGATTTTATTAAAAAACTATAGCAATGGAGGAAAAGAGACCTCAGTATAGAATCAAGTTCAATTGTGAATACAATAAGACCAAGTGGGGATTTATCACAAGGAAAAGATTTGAAGAGAGGGTCCTTGAATAGAATATTACAAAGTGGAGACATTAAAGGTAGGGGAAATTCTTGCTAAACTGACCTAACAGGTTTCTAGCTGAAGACTTGTGAGGGTGGTCAGATTTCACCTGGAAGATGAAATATTTGATAGACCTTCTGGGTGATCAGATAATAAGGGTAGAGAATTCTCTCTAAATTGATTTAGCAGGATTCTTGCTAAAACTGGGCCATGCATGCTGAGTTAGAAAAATTCAATTTTCCTGAGTAGGGGAAACCTGCTTCTTTCTTCCTGATGACCTTCTTTCCTTTGTGTCTCCATTACTCTCACTGTACTACCATACTCACTCAGAACACTTATTTCTGACACTTCTGGTTGTGAAACATGTGGAATGTTTTCGCCACAACCAATTCTCTGCAGCACAGCTGCATGTCCTACAATTTAACTCAGTTCTGACCCTATCTGGAGGCTGTGTTAGATCTCACAGATTAAGGGCACAGTCCCACAAGATGACTCCCACCTCACTTCAAATGCCAATTGCCAGTAGTAGGTCCCTAGGCTACCTACAACTTCTACAAATTGGAGTTTTCCCACAATGCCTTCCTTGGGTTTAATTTGCTAGAGCAACTCAAAGAACTCAGGGAAACACTTATGTTTACCAGTTTATTAAAGGATACAGGTGAACAGCCAGGTGAAGAGACGCATATGGTAAAGTCTGAGAGGGTCCCGAGCACAGAAGCTTCTGCCCCTGTGGAGCTGGGGTGAATTGCCCTCCCTGTGTTGATATGTTTGCCATCCTGGAAGCTCTCTGAAATCCATACTAATGGGATTTTTATGAAAGCTTTATCATATAGGCATGATTGATCATAAACTCCATTTTCAGACCTTCTCCCTCCTTAAGAGAATAGAAAAAGTGAGACAGAAAATTCCCAAAATTCCAATCATGACTTGTGTTTTCCAGTGACAAACTCTCAAACAGGATCCATCAAGGAGCTCAACCAAAGTTACCTAGTGAGTAAAAAAGACACTCCAGTCACCCAGGAAATTACAAGGACTTCAGGGGCTCTGTGCCAGAAATTAGTGGCAGAGACCAATATATGTATTTTTTATTATCTCGCAAAGACCTGACGAGGACAGACACTGAAGCCAAAGGTGGAAAAGTTCTTAGAGAAGCCTGATTAAAGTTTTGTCATGTTTGCCACTGCATATCATTCCTGGATTTGATGGCAGTGGTTACTAAACTGCTTCCTAGAATAGGAATGAGAAACATCACATATTATACATTTAGATGAAGAAAAGTTCAACATGGTCACATTATATTATTTTATTTTAACTCAGTATTAAGGAGAAGATTCTTGAGAGTCCCTTGGACTGCAAGGAGATCCAACCAGTCCATCCTAAAGGAGATCAGTCCTGGGTGTTCATTAGAAGGACTGATGCTGAAGCTGAAACTCCAATACTTTGGTCACCTCATGTGAAGAGCTGACTCATTGGAAAATACTCTGATGCTGGGAGGGGTTGGAGGCAGGAGGAGAAGGGGATGACAGAGGATGAGATGGCTGGATGGCATCACCGACTGGATGGATGGGTTTGGGTAAACTTTGGGAGTTGGTGATGGACAGGGAGGCCTGGCGTGCTCCGATTCATAGGGTTGCAAATAGTCGGACACAACTGAGCAACTGAACTGAACTGAACTTTTTTCTGAAATCTGCTCAAAAAAATTAGGAACTTAAAATCAAGTAATCAATGAAAGAGAATACTCACAGAAAATTTGTTGCAGGTACCATGAGCTAAGATTATTATTTAATATCAAGGACCTTGTTTAAGTAGTACTTACAGGATTGAAAGTCACAAATATTTTAAAGGCTTAGTTAAGACAATATTTATAATATAGAACAAAATATATGTGCAGGAAGTTTGACTAAAATTTTTCCCTTAAGAAAACCAAAGTAGCTACTATTTACATACGTAGGCTATGGTAACCAAATTAATGACAACATTTAAGGCATAAGAAAAGAAAGTTGGCAGAAAACTCTCACTGCTTTGACTGAAATCTGTTTTTCTCTGTGTATAGCGTAAATGTGGACACCATCACCCACTTTACACGATGGCTGTGGTGATTAAATAAAGGCACTTTATATTCCTGATTTTGTTTCTTCATTTCCTATAAGGAAAACATTTTGGGTTTACATATAATATTAGTAACTATTCTTTCCTTTCACACTAAGTCCAGAATTAATAAGATTCTACTATGTACTAGTGTGGTGATGGACAGGGAGGCCTGGCCATGCTGCAATTCATGGGGTCGCAAAGAGTTGGACACAACTGAGTGACTGAACTGAACTGAATTGAACTGATGTACTAGTGGCAATGTCTTGTTTTGTTAGAACTAACATTCTAATTATTTTAAACATTCCCATGGATCCCTGGAGAAGGAAATGGCATCCCACTCCAGTATTCTTGCCTGGAGATTCCTGTGGACGGAGGAGCCTGGTGGGATGCTGTCCATAGGGTCACGGAGAGTCAGACATGACTGAAGCAACTTAGCAGCAGCAACAGCATGGATCCCCAGTTTCTGAAAATTTTGTCAGTCTGTGTTCTTTCTGTACCATCTCTTCATTGACAATGTCTTTCTTAAGAGATGATAAGGAGTTCTAGAACCAATATTGCATCACTTTAGCCCATTATACAGTCTATTCAATCTCTTCTGAGAACTTCAGTTTAGTTCAGTAGCTAAGTCGTGTCGGACTCTTTGGAACCCCATGAATCACAGCACGCCAGGCCTCCCTGTCCATCACCAACTCCCAGAGTTTACTCAAACTCATGTCCATCAAGTTGGTGATGATCCAGCCATCTCATCCTCTGTCATCCCCTTCTCCTCCTCCCCCAATCCTTCCCAGCATCAGAGTCTTTTCCAATGAGTCAACTCTTTGCATGAGGTGGCCAAAGTACTGGAGTTTCAGCTTTAGCATCATTCCTTCCAAAGAACACCCAGCACTGTTCTCCTTTAGAATGGACTGGTTGGATCTCCTTGCAGTCCAAGGGACTCTCAAGAATCTTCTCCAACACCACAATTCAAAAGCATCAATTCTTTGGTGCTCAGCTTTCTTCACAGTCCAACTCTCACATCCACACATGACTACTGTAAAAACCATGGGAAAGTTAAAAAAAAATCATCAATGATATTATTGCAGATGGGGGCATAGTTGCAAGTGATCTATTCTTCTCTTAAGTCTAAATTCCAACTCATGAAAAAGTAGGTCATTTATTCTAATAATAAAGTGTATTTCTGAAGAATCTGTAGTTCCACAGCATAAATTTAATATCATATGGTACCAGTTTCAGATGGTATAGGTTTATGATAGAAAATAATTATGTGTATATGAATTGCTTGTCTAGCTGAGAGATATTATTTCCAAACTTAATTTGAATATATAATTTATAATTCAAAGGAAAAGTTATAATCTTACAGATGTGAGTAATTTATCCAATTTTATATTTGGTAGCCTGGTTGCATATTAAAACAGAAAATATATATCCTATAAGTTGTCCTGATATCTCAAAAATACAATTTATAAAATGAAATGGAGTATAAGACACTATTTTCTTGGAAAGGAGCTTCATCGTACAGCCATCTTGAAGTCTTTTTAAAGGATTAATTAGAAATATTGAGCTTTGTGTGGAAACTTTTTTAGTGCATCTCAAAGGATTTGTAAATAATAGAAATCTGTAGAGCTAATAAGAAATGACAAATGTATTGTATCATATAAAGAAACACTAAAGAACAGGGTTTTTCCCAATTATGTACCAGCACTGAAAGGAAAAAGGAGCTATTGTCACAGATTCTCTTTCAATTACACTAATATAAAACACTACATTTTAGCTAGTTAATTGCTGTCATGTACCAGTGTAAAGAGAAATTGTTTAACATAAACCAATGTGGTCTTTCCACAAAATAACAACAGACATGGTTACTGAAATACCAGGCCATCTTGTATCAACTCACTCTAAAATGTGTGATTCCTAAACACAAAGAAGTAATTTCACAAGTGTATCAATGCCAAGGGGTCATGTTGTGAAGGTTCAAATTATAGGAGATGATTGCTAAAATAATCAAAGGTGAGGGAAAATAATGTAGTGTATTTTTATGACATTAAATTTTCAAAGATAGATACATGCTCTTTTTATAGGAAATAAAAGCAATCTCTCACTCATGTTCTATAGAAGTCAAACAATTAAACATACAAGTGTGTGAAAATTTCCTCCTCCCAAGACATGTATCTGCTCTCCATATACCAATTTTCTGTGGCAAAGATGATTCAGGAAAGATGAGTGTGAAACACAATTTGAAATATAAATCTTTTTTATTTACTCATTACAATCATAACAACAGATATATTGCAGGATTGAAGGACAAGGTGGATGAGATAGCACTTCATGAAATATATGCTTGACCACAAACGTCTTGCCTGGAAAGTCCCATGGACGGAGGAGTCTAGTAGGCTGTAGTCCATGGGATCGCTAAGAGTCAGACATGACTGAGCGACTTCACTTTCACTTTTGACTTTCATGCATTGGAGATGGAAATGGCAACCCACTCCAGTGTTCTTGCCTGGAGAATCCCAGGGATGGGGGAGCTTGATGGGCTGCCGTCTATGGGGTTGCACAGAGTTAGACATGACTGAAGCGACTTAGCAGCACAAACATCTTTAGGGTATTAAGAGGAAAACAAAAAGGTAAATTATCAAAATAAGTTGGGAAATCTGGTTTAATTAAGCTAAGAAAAGTTTCTTAGGACCTTTCAGATTTTTTGATATGCAAGATTATTATAAAATAATTATTATATGTATGCTGCTGCTAAGTTGCTTCAGTCATGTCCGACTCTGTGCGACCCCATAGATAGCAGCCCACCAGGCTCCCCCATCCCTAAGATTTTCCAGGCAAGAACACCGGAGTGGGTTGCCATTTCCTTCTCCAATGCATGAAAGTGAAAAGTGAAAGTGAAGTCGCTCAGCCATGTCCGAATCTTAGCAACCCCATGGACTGCAGCCTACCAGGCTCCTCCACCCATGGGATTTTCCAGGCAAGAGTACTGGAGTGGGTAAAAAGTATAGTGGGGAGTATTTTTAATATTTTGATATTTTTATTTAAGCAGGTGATAAAATGTAAAAACAAGCAAAAAATTAAATACTTTGTATATTTACCCAAATTATATTCTATTTTTTCATGATCTGATCCATCCTTAAAATTCTTGAAAACATATTTAAGTAGAATATCTAGTCACATCATTCTGGAATGTTCTTTTACTTCCTTATAAATTCTATATATAATACATATCTATAGATCATGTATAATATCGAAGTCCAGTGTAGATTCATTCACCAGGGTTATAGCAGTTCACAAGAAACATGTGACCTGCTAGGAAATAAACATTTCTTGGAAGAAAAGCTATGACCAAAATAGACAGCCTATTAAAAAGCAGAGAAATTACTTTGCCAACAAAGTTCTGTTTAGTCAAAGCTATGTTTTTTTAAGTAGTCATGTATGGATGTGAGAGTTGGACTATACAGAAAGTTGAACACCGAAGAACTGATGCTTTTGAACTGTGGTGTTGGAGAAGACTCTTGAATGTCCCTTGGATTGCAAGGAGATCCAACCAGTCAATCCTAAAGGAAATCAGTCCTGAGTATTCATTAGAAGGACTGATGATGAAGCTAAAGCTCCAATACTTTGGCCATCTGATGCGAAAAACTGACTCATTGGAAAAGATCCTGATGCTGGGAAAGATTGAAGGCAGGAGAAGAAGGGGATGACAGAGGATGAGATGGATGGATTGCGTTACTGACTGGATGGACATAAGTTTGAGTAAACTCTAGGAGTTAGTGATGGACAGGGAAGCCTGGCATGCTGCAGTCCATGGAGGGGGGGAGGGGGCAGAGTCAGACGCAAGACTGACTGAACTGAACTGAACTGAAGCAAACATTCAAGTGGGGAGAAACAGATGTTAAAGAAGGAAACAGTCCATAAATGACATAATCTCAGATTGTGAAAGAAGTGAAAAGATGATTGTGAGGTGGAAATGAAGGTGGGTGGGGAGAGGGCTTCTGCTGAATGCATCTGTTTGAGAAAGACCTCTCTGAGGAGCCAAGAATGAGAGATACGTAAGTCTGAGAGCTCAGAGTGCATATTTTGAGTCTGGAAGTTTGCATGCACTGGCACTGACAAGCATCATGTTTTTGTGATGCCAACATCTAGTCCTTTACTCAAGCAGAATTTGGCTACTAGTAGAAACAAAGAAAACTCTGTGAGCCAGTGTGTGTGTCTTTAACTTGGTTGGGCAATACAAACTACTAGTTTGTTCTCTATGATTCCATTCAAACTAAAGCTCTTAACTATTTCCTTTTTGTGAAATTCTTTTCTTTTAAAATCAGGTAAGTGCCTCTTCATTTAAAACACACATATGTAAAATATTGATGAGCATGTCAATTATACCCCTATGGTCTTAGAGTCAATTAGTACAGTTAGTTTGGCCCACCTCATTTAATTTGTATAAGACCAGGTTTTTCCTAAAATATGGGTTCTCACCTACCTGCATGGAAATATTTTGGAGATCTTTTTTAAAAATTAAAGATATGTGTTGATATTCTAGAACTAATTTTTCTGACTTTCTAAGGTTAGAACATGAAAAACTGGCTTGTTAAGAGGCTCCCCTAGTGTTGTTTATTCATGCCAAATTTGAGAACCTCTATCCTAAGTGCTATGGTTTTTCCAGCGGTCATGTATGGATGTGAGAGTTGGGCTGTGAAGAAAGCTGAACGCCAAAGAATTGATGCTTTTGAACTGTGGTGATGGAGAAGACTCTTGAGAGTCCCTTGGACTGCGAGGAGATCCAACCAGTCCATTCTAAAGGAGATCAGCCCTGGGATTTCTTTGGAAGGAATGATGCTAAAGCTGAAACTCCAGTACTTTGGCCACCTCATGCGAAGAGTTGATTCATTGGAAAGGACTCTGATGCTGGGAGGGATTGGGGGCAGGAGGAGAAGGGGATGACAGAGGATGAGATGGCTGGATGGCATCACTGACTTGATGAAAGTGAGTTTGAGTGAACTCCAGGAGTTGGTGATGGACAGGGAGGCCTGGCGTGCTGCAGTTCATGGGGTCACAAAGAGTAAAATCTAAAACACTTATGTCCTCATTATGATTTTAATTTTTATTTATTTATAAACTTTCTTAAATAATAATGTTAATTGAATACTGCTATGGTCTGAATGTTTGCGACCCTCTAAAAGTTATATGTTGAAATGTTAACACCTAAAGATAATTGTATTTGGAGGTACTTAAATCATGAGGATGAAGCCCTCAGGAGTAAAAGTAGTCCCATTAAAACACACACACACACACACACACACACACACACACACACACACAGGTCCTCTGCCCTTTCCACCATGTGGGAACACAACAAAAATATACTGACTGTGACCCAGGAAGAGTGGTTCTCAACAGAATTCAGCCATGCTGGTGCCTTGATTTTGGACTTCCCAGCCTCCAGGTCTGTGAGAAATAAATTTCTATCGTTTATAAGCTACCAAACATGTGGCATTTTCTTATAGCAATCTAAGTGGACTAAGATAGATAAATAACCAGGGACATTCAACATTAAAAGCTAGAATAATATATACATAAATTAACATTTAAAATATTACCAGTTTTCTAGTAATACCCTGCTCTCCTGTCATGCTGAAGAGAGCTTCAAGATACTGCTCCATAAACTAGTTCCCTCTCTCCTACATTGGAAATTGGAGAGAGAAAAAATATGGGTACACAGTATATGTGCATATCACATGATTCTTTGAGAATTTTATGCCAATATTTAATTAATTTAGGCCTTTGCTACTCAATATGTGTTACCTACTGGTGCTTAACTATGAATAGTTTGTTTCTGATCCATCAGGATATGAGAAACGTGCTAGATATATAAATCATCTAATATTTTCTTCAAGAAAGTCACACCCTCCTCCCCCCAAAAAAGTTAGTGAAACAAATCAGTGTTGTATGTTTACTGACAGAGTAGATTTACAGACTGGCTCAAGCCTCCTGTCTCCTTAGGGACCAGTAACAAGTAGGCTAGCACTGATGGAGGCAAGCACATATGGGCAGAGCTCATTAAACTTCTTCATCTTTGACATGTTTATGTTCATTTACTCAGCTGGTAAAGAATTCACTGCAATGTAGGAGACCCCAGTTGGATTCTTGGGTCAAAAAGTTCCCCTGGAGGAGGGATAGGCTACCCGCTCAGTATTCTTGGGCTTCCCTAGTGGCTCAGATAGTAAAGAATCTGCCTGCAATGCAGGAAACCTGGGTTCCATCCCTGGGTTGGGAAGATCCCCTGGAAGAAGGCATGGCAACCCACTCCAGTGTTCTTGCCTGGAGAATTCCTGTGGGAAGAGAAGCCTGGCATGTTACAGTCCATGTGGTCACAAAGAGTTGGACATGAGTGAGCAAATAACATAGCAGACTGAATTGAAACATTCAACTGTGGAAAATGTTTTATTTTGCTTTCAATGGAAGATTTCTGGACATTTCCAGGAAATATTTATTTTCTATGAAATAGTTTAAGCTCAAAATAAAATTATTATTTTCTGTATATCCTTAATTTGAATTTATAATTCTTCATTGTTAAGTAACATATATATATATGCATAGAAGGAATTTAAATGGTAATAATGACATATATTAAACATAACATCACTTAATTGTTGACTTATAAATGAGAAAATATGAGTTTTAGCTTGTTTAATTTCCAGTGATGCTTATTACTTTCTGTTCATAAACACATAAATGTTTTATGTTCTTTTAATAATTGAATAGGGAGATTGGTATTTACCTGGCTGCTATGGTGAAAAAAAAAAAATAGCATTAACCTCATGATTTAACCAAAGAGACATTAATCAACATTGATGGAAAAAATAAATTTGATAACATTTTCAAAATAGTTTACAAGTTGACTTTTATTAATTATCAATTTCTTGAAATTGTTAGCATATAGCATGCTATTTAAGACTTTATTAATCACTACAAAATTTGAGTTTAAACCCTAATTCTGGTATCTATGTACTATTATATCTTAAGTAAGTAATATTTCAGATTGCATAGTCTTTAAAATTCTTTAAAAATAGAAGTAAAAACACTAAGTGATAGTGTTCTTTGATGGATCAAGGTGGTGGTGGTTTAGTCATTAAGTCATGTTGATTCTTGCGACCCCATGAACTGTAGCCTGCCAGGCTCCTCTGTCCATGGGATTCTCCAGGCAAAAATACTGAAGTGGGATGCCATTTCCTTCTCCAGAGAATCTTCCCAACCCAGGAATCAATCCCAGGTCTCCTCCAATGCAGGCGGATTCTTTATGGACTGAGCTACAAGGAAAACCCCAAGACATGCAACCAAATTACTAACTCAGGATTAGCATATAATGGGGGCTTTATAAGTTATTGATGTTGATATATATATATATGTATATATATAGAGAGAGATACATATAATATATATATATATGTATGATGTATCATATATATAGTTAATTTTATGTCTATAAAAATTCAATAACATGGTGGAAAGGACATAGCATCAGTCCTCAAGAAGTCTAAGAGGGGTATATTTATACCTGAAATCCTATTAAATAATGCCACTTCTAATCTGAGTACTGTTACAAGGAGAAGAATAATTTCATTTACTAAAGAAAAAATTCTCATATTTGCAAGACAGTTTATTATTGTCCTTGAAGCATGTCAGTATGAACCAAAGTAGTTACTATTGTGGAAAATGACAAACATGACTATAAAAAGACAAATAAAGGAAGAAAGAAAATTCAGGTTTGAAGAAACCAAACAGAAAATCAGCCTTGAGGCAATATGTAGCAATATGTGGCCCAGGTGCTTGACAGTTTATCCCTTTTTAGATCTAATTAATTGTTTTTATGCCAGAAATTCTGAATGTCTTTTGTAGTCAGTAGTATGGATATTTTAAACTATAACTTTGTTGTCTTAAATGTTGCCAGTATGGATAACAAAGACTACCCCCGTCCAAAAATAAATCAATGCTGATCATCAAAAGTTAAACAACATAGAAACACTCAAGTATATTGAGGATTTTTGACATTAATTTCTTGTGCTAGGTCTTTTTGTTCAGCTTTAACTTGCTTGAACACTTTTGCCAAATTTAGATTGAAAAAAAAGAGAAAGAAATGAATATATTGAGAAGAAAATACCTGTCTAGCACTTAGAGGTTCTATCTATCTTACCTCTTTGTGACTATAATATACTGTATCTTGTTGATGTTGCTAATTAGTAGTTTAAAAAGTTTGAACTACCACTTAAAACCCAGAATGATGAAAACGAATGACTCCACATAAGTTTAGGTAGAGGTTTAAGGATGTAATTTATTTATGAACTAATGAATTAATTCATGAGAATCTGGATATAGTTATGGAATTAAGGTTCTTTTCTCTGTAATCTTTGCTTGGAAAATGTATAGTCTAGAGGTTTTAGCCAGCTGGTGATGAAGACCATTAAATGGAAGCCAGATTGGCTTCTTTTTTTACTCTCACCGTCACCTCGAACCCAAATGTTAGGACTGTATTCTACCTGTCAAAATCAATATGCTTTTGAGGACAGATATATTTCATAGAAAAAAATTTAAGCTTATTCCAGACCATCTTCCTATTTACTTTTCAGGTCAGACATTTTCTTTATTAAGTAAGCAATAACATAACCATGGATCTGTGACTATAGAATTAAATCCTGAAGAATATTAATGAAAATCTCAATTTTTAGAAACTAATAAATACATATATACAAACACCCCAATATATAGTCATTCATTTGAGGCAACTGAGGCTGAAGCCCTTCTTTCAAAGATGCTGAAGAGATATACTTAATTTCTTTTAATGAAGATATTAATTTGGGTAAGAAATGCTCAAAATAAAAGACATTTGCACCTTGAAGCGTCACCTTTAAAGTTTAGCATATTTTTAAAGCTTCCCTGGTGGGTCAGATGGTAAAGAACCTGCCTGCAGGAGACCAGGTCTCAATCCTTGGGTCAAGAAGATACTCTGGAGAAGGAAATGGCAACCCACCCCAGTATTCTTGCCTAGAGAATCCCATGGACAGAGAAGCCTGGTGGGCTATAGTCTGTGGGGTTACAAAGAGTTGGACACAACTGAGCAGGTAACACACACACAGGCAAGAAAGACTAAAGCATTTAAAGGGAAGTTGAGATCATCTACTGAGATAAAATATATTTAGAATATCAGCTGGCTTGAGTTTCTGTTCCCATTCCCAGTCTAATATCTGTCATTGTTGCTGGGGAAGTGTGCCATTGGTCAGAACTACCCACAGACATTAAGCATAAAGCAGAGAAGTATCATTCCTTCTGTCTTTAAAAGCCTTAACTGAATTCTATCCATCCTGAATTCTGGCATGAAGAAGATGACCTTGTAGTTGACATTGTTAAATATGCAAAACAGTGAAAGCAAAAATATAAGTAAGTCCAAGCAATCAATTATAGGGATTCAAATTTAAAGTTCTAATCTTGTATTTCCTTAAGATCCCGATAAAAATGCCCAAGAATTAAAGTAGTCTCCTTACTTTCACAGAATTTAGGCTGTACTCTTTTAGGGATCCCTTTACTGGTTTTGTTAGCATAAATTATTTATTTATAAATACGTTCCATGTATTCAGTAAGTCAGACAGTTCCTGGAGTACTGGCACCAATTCTGCATCCCTCTCACAGTCCTTTATATATGGAAATTATCAAATAAACAGTTTCTAATTAATGAATAAAGAATGGAGAAGCAAATTAATAAACTAATAGCAGCTGAGCTACAAATTATTAACTGTCATTATTCTTTTTCCTAGGACCTATTTGGGGAAAATATAACTGATCTGTTTTAATGGAGAGAAGGTTTGGCAAGTGGAGGCCTGGGAGCATTTCAGCTATAGAGTTTTGAGCTGGTGAAAGGCAGAATGAGGGCTCCCATTACCTGAGGGTGCTAATGAGGAAGTGATCCTTGGAAAGAAGAGTAGGGGAAGGGGAAAGCAATGAACAACTTCACTTAACTGTTTCTCTTAGACTTGGCTCTGAATGTGGATTTCAAAAATGGAATTAAAAAAACACCCTAATTGGTATATCTATAATGATAATAATAATAAGTGATATTTATTATCCATTAAACAGTGAGCATACTTGCCTAAGAATATACTTAAGAGAGTTTCCTTCTTGCTTGTGTTGGAATAAATAGGAATAAGTGACAGTTTCCATTACCTAATGAATTTCTTCTCCTGTAATATGGTATACATGTGCAGTCTCATCTGATTTAAAAAAAAAAAAATAGAGTTTAATGGTAAAGAGTATGGACTCTAAATTTGAATTACCTGAACTTTATCATTATTAGCTGAATGACAGGACCAATACAGCATAAAACATTACAACAGAGGTAATAAGAATTTGCCTGCAATGCAGGAGACACAGGGGATGCAGCTTCAGTCCCTGGGTGAGGAAGATCTCCTGAAGAAGAAAGTGGCAACTCACTCCAGTATTCTTGCTGTGAAAATCCATGGACAGAGAAGCTTAATGAGCTACGGTCCATGGGGTCTCAAAGACTCAAACATGACTCAGCATGCATGCACATGTGGAATGGTAAGGATTAGAGTTGGAGCCAGAGAATTAAAACAGCTTTCCCAAAGGCACTTAGATGAGTGGAAGAAGGGCAAATAACCTCTCAAAATGTTAAGAAAGACAAAAGAAAAGATAAATGTTGCATAGCAACCAAGCAACAAGACATTCTGCCTCTGACTTCTCAGTAGGGTGGGGAACTGATCATAATGAAAATGAACCACTCACTTAACCATTAGAATCCATTATCTTCTGGCTTTCCACCCTAGCTTACCATATGATAAAGCAGAATGTTACAAGTAGAGGTGGTAGAATATTAAGACAAAGAAAAACCATGACCAGCAGTATTAAGACAATTATTACAATATTTATTAGACAATGATTAAACAAACATCAAAATGTGAAAAGTCAAATGTAAATTAATAATGCAACACCCAAGTTTAAATTCAAACTAAGAAATGAGGACACACTTGAAAGGCAACAAGATATACAAGTTGAAAAGCACAGGCATAGAAAACAGACTTCTTGTGATTCAAACGCTGTATCTTCCTTTGATTAATTATATCATTTCTCTGTCCCTACACACTTTCTTCTGTAAAACAAGGATAATATTAGCATACACTGTATGTAGTGGTTGTGAAGAATAAATGGGGTAATACAGGTTGAAGTACCTGACCCCAAATAAGTGATCAATTAAATATTTTTTGTAATGTCATCATTTCTTCTTGATCTGACCTTGCAAATGCATCTACTTAGAAATTCATGCTTGTGTCTATTTTTCCATAGTATGAAAGATATAAAATTATAGATCCAATTATAACAACTAAGAAACTTATGTTATAATGAGAAAAGTACCATTTATATTCCTGCAAATGAAATCAATGTGACATTATTTGACTTGAAAAGGTATTTAATTTTTATATAAATCTATGGCTCTCAGATAATATTGGGGTATTTAAATAGATACATAAAATCATGTTCTACCACATGATAGTATTAAGCAAATTATTTTGTACTTGTTAATTAAAGCCTTGAAAATGTTAGAACCAGACAGTTTAAGTGTCAGAAAACTATGAACATAGCTAATTAAAATTTAAGAAGAGTATTTGCACGATGATTTTCATAGGAAACATGTTTATATTTAACTTATGAAGAGAACTGATCATTCAACTAGAATGCTGTGGTGTGAACTTAACAATTGTTTACGATTGACTTGTTCTGAATGGCTGGTGTCTTTTTGTACTCTGTTTATGTATTCTGAATTCAATTAAGATGATCAAGATGTTCAAAATCCTCTATTAATTTTATAACAAAAAATATCTGGCAGAAGTGTTAATGTACAATGTGATCAATTTTCCTTTTTTATTTTAAAAATTCCTTTATAGTCTCTAGTTGCAGATTCTTCTCTAAAAGATGACTTATTGAGGGTATTTAGATATTCACAAGGGATATACCTTCTACTACAGTGTGATAAGGTAATATTGAATGGTACTAAAAGTCTATTTTGTTTTCAAATGTAAATTTTATTTGATAGTTTTTAGGATGTTTAACCTCTTTGATTTACATTATGAGTGGTAAATTAGTTTTAAAATGATGCAACATAGTGGCAAATACAAAAATATTATGAAGAACAACACTGCTTAAAATAATTTTGTGTATTGTGTAAATTTTATCCTCTTGACAAGTAGAACGAGATCATGTCTATTACCTCCTTACTGGTTGTCAGTACGAAAAATAGAACAAATCTTTCTTTTTATTTTATATGTATGTTTGAACAAAATTAAATGTACACTTGTCAAAAATTTAATGCTAGCACACTAGTACAATAAGACTTTTCATGTATACTTTTCACATATATTTTTAAAGCAAATTATTGAGCAAATTTTTAAATATTATTTTTACTATGAAAAAGATTATCTAAGTATGAAATGTTGAAAGTGAAAGTGGAGAGTGAAAAAGTTGACTTAAAGCTCAACATTCAGAAAATGAAGATCATGGCATCCGGTCCCATCACTTCATGGGAAATAGATGGGGAAACAGTGCAAACAGTGTCAGACTTTATTTTTGGGGGGCTCCAAAATCACTGCAGATGGTGACTGCAGCCATGAAATCAAAAGACGCTTACTCCTTGGAAGAAAAGTTAAGACCAACCTAGATAGCATATTCAAAATCAGAGACATTACTTTGCCGACTAAGGTCCATCTAGTCAAGGCTATGGTTTTTCCTATGGTCGTGTATGGATGTGAGAGTTGGACTGTGAAGAAAGCTGAGCACTGAAGAATTGATGCTTTTGAACTGTGGTGCTGGAGAAGACTCTTGAGGGTCCCTTGGACTGCAAGGAGATCCAACCAGTCCATTCTGAAGGAGATCAGCCCTGGGATTTCTTTGGAAGGAATGATGCTACAGCTGAAACTCCAGTATTTTGGCCACCTCATGCGAAGAGTTGACTCATTGGAAAAGATTCTGATGCTGGGAGGGATTGGGGGCAGGAGAAGAAGGGGACGACCGAGGATGAGATGGCTGGATGGCATCACTGACTCGATGGACTTGAGTCTGAGTGACCTCTGGGAGTTGGTGATGGACAGGGAGGCCTGGCATGCTGCGATTCATGGGGTCACAAATAGTCGGACATGACTGAGCGACTGAACTGAACTGATTCACAAAATTGAAATTGCTGAGCAGAACAACTTGAGGAGATGATGTTTAAAACTTTATATTAGTTCACTGAGTTTAATTTCTAAGCAAATTTTGATTGTAGACATTTTGAAATGTTAAAAGAATTTAAGAAATTATATTTTATCTCTTAAAACAAGTAGATAGATGTGGAGTTTCTTTACACTCCCTTAAACAATTGTTGCTTACATTATTTAAGTTAGGGGAGGAATTTCATTATAATACCAGTATTACTTTTGTTTTTATATCAGTTCAGTTCAGTTCAGTTGCTCAGTCGTGTCCGACTCTTTGCGACCCCATGAATTGCAGCACGCCAGGCCTCCCTGTCAATCACTAACTCCCAGAGTTCACTCTGACTCATGCCCATCGAGTCAGTGATGCCATCCAGCCATCTCATCCTCTGTCGTCCCTTTCTCCTCCGGCCCCCAATCCCTCCAGCAACAGAGTCTTTTCCAATGAGTCAACTCTTCGCATGAGGTGGCCAAAGTATTGGAGTTTCAGCTTTAGCATCATTCCTTCCAAAGAAATCCCAGGGCTGATCTCCTTCAAAATGGACTGATTGGATCTTCTTGCAGTCCAAGGGTTTTGATATCAACTTTTTCTTAATGCAGTGAAAAATAAAATACGTATAAAAATGGAAGCAAACAGGTTCAATTTATGTCAGCTTAGTTTTATATTGTCATATCTGCTTTCTACCCTGAACTCCTTTCAGAGGGTGTTGAACATCAGCAGCTACAGCAGCACATAATTTAACACTTGTAGAGGTACTCAGACAATAAAGAATCTACCTGAAATCTGGGAGACCTTGGTTTTGATCTGTGAGTTGGGAAGATCCCCTGGAAGAGGACATGGCAACCCATCCCAATATTCTTGCCTAGAGAATCCTCATGGACAGAGGGGCCTGGTGGGCTATAGTCCAAAAGAGGCAGATACAACTGAGCAACTAAGCACAGCACACAGCAGAGCACTGCACAGAGGTAGATGGCAAATGCCCATTGTTGTTGTTCTGTCACTAAGTCTTGTCCAACTTTTTGTGACCCCATGAACTGCAGCATGCCATGCTTCCCTGTCCTCCACTATCTCCCAGAGTTTGCTCAAGTTCAGGTCCACTGAGTCAGTGATGCTATTTAACCATCTCATTCTCTGCTGCCCTCATCTCCTTTGGCCTTGAGTCTTTCCCAGCATCAGGGTCTTTTCCATTAAGTTGGCTCTTCAAATCAGGTGGTCAAATTATTGGAACTTCAGCATCAGTCCTTCCAATGAATATTCAGGGTTGATTTCCTTTAGGATTGAATGGTTTGATCACTTGCAGTCCAAGAGACACTCAAGAGTCTGCTCCAGCACCACAGTTTGAAAGCATCAATTCTTCAGTGTTCAGTGCTCTGCCTTCTTTATGGTCCAATTCTCAACATCTGTAAATGACTACTGGAAAACCATAGCTTTGGGTTACACGGACCTTTGTTGGCAAAGTTGTATCCTTGCTTTTTAATATGCTATCTAGGTTTGTCATAGCTTTCCTTCCAAGGAGCACTGTTGTGCATGGCAAGTGCCAATTTGTAGTTAACATAGTGGAGGAGGGCCAGTTGGCCTAGTGTGGATCAGAGTTCCATTATGGAAGTAATCAATCATCTGGCTATTAAATATTCTGGGGTACATATTTAACTTGTCTTCAATAAATCCTAGCAATTAAATCATTGCATCCAGACAGCCCAACCATGGAAGATGACAAATTCCAATTAAATCATAGTAACAGATAAGACCTGTGCACATTTTATAGAAGAAACAAATTGCTGGTGAGGAGGAACAGTATGGATGTGCCCTTTACTGTTTGACATTGAAATAACGTACTTATGGGCAATGTCTTTTCCATTAAACTGTCAATTCTAGTTCAAGACTTGATAATGTCTTTGAAACATCAACATCTACTAGCGGACCTGGCATATATATGTGCTCAATAAGTAGAACTATATTCAATAGAATATTTCGATTATATAAGGGCTTTCCAGGTGACTCAGTGGTGAAAAATGCACCTGTTAATGCAGGAGATGTGAGTTGAATCCTTGGGTTGGGAAGATCCCCTGGAGGAGGGCCTGGCAACCTACTCCAATACTCTTTTCTGGAAAATTCTTTGGACAGGGGAGCCTGGCAGGCTGCAGTCCATGGGGTCACAAAGAGTCAGACACAGCTGAATGACTGAGCAGGCATGCAAAAAGTATGTAAGCTGTTTGTTTCTGCAGTGATGACTTAGATTCTACTGTATATTGGGCACAATCGTTATACTATGCTACTTATTTTTTAGCTCTGGATAATGCAAACTATTTAATTTATATTATATTTCAATATTCCTTTTGTTATCAATCATCCTTATGCAACTTAGCCTTCCTTATTTTTTGGGATATCAGCCATGGATTTACTCCTCAGTTTAATTCAGTACAAGTCTAGTTATTTTCTGGTCTGTAAGATTTGTTTTAAATATTTTAAATGATATTAAAATTTTTTAAAAAAATCACCCTTTATACAGTGCCCTTTTCTCAATCTGTAACTATTCAATAGACTTTGTAAACAGGAATATATTCCAAAACAAGTTTTGGCTCCAAAAACATTTTCAGACACACTAAAGATGATGATTCTTAGCAGTGGGGAAATATTACCAACATGTATGTGTTGTTAACATTTAATAATAATTAAATGTTAGAGCAGGTTATATTATGAAGTGATTAAAAACTTTCGCCAAGGAGTAGTTAGATTTTTGTCTTGTTAGTGTTTTTCTAGTCCTTGAGGAAAGGATTAGCATTATGTTTCTACATTGCTTTGTAATTGCAGCATTATTGTTTTCTAAGGTCTGAATAGCTTTACAGGCTACTGATGTTATTTTGCATGTATGTCCTCATAATTTTATTGCTTTTATCAAGTAATATGCAGAAGAAGTCTGAATGATATTATATTCTGCAGACCTTTTATGTTTTCTCTTTTATCTTTATTTCAATCATTGACTTCTCATATATAATTCATAACTAAAATTATTTATCAAGAAGTACCATCAGATATTTTCATTAGATATTATGTTAGACTATGGGTAACTCACCTGTAGGTATGCATTAGCCTTCTCATTTTACAGATGTGGGGGAAAAGACAGGAATTGATGTATGAATTACCTTACTTAAGGTTACACAGTGAGCAAAACATCAAAGCAGTACTTAGAATTTGTCCATTTCACTAAATAGAGCATGATATAAAACCAACATAATCATGAGGACCCATTTTATTATAAAACACCACTCCAGGCTCTAAGGAAGTAGAGATGAATGTTATCTAAGACATACAGGTCAGTTTGCCTGAAAAACAGAAATAGAATCTAGGATATGGAAAGATCACCTGAAGATCCTTACACACATGCAATGTCACTGATATAAATTCTGTGAATTTCCTTTTACTCTATACAGATTTTCTGTTAGACATTGAAATAGAAACACTGTCTTGTTTCCAGTATACTGATTTATATTATTTTGAGGAAAATATATAGCTTTTCAATACTTGGAATATTTCTTTTATATTTTCTCACTGACTACTCTGAAATTTTAAATGATGTGTATTTATAGCTGGGTTCGATCCCTGGATAGGGAAGATACCCAGGAGAAGGGAATGGCAAGCCACTCCAGTATTCTTGCCTGGAAAATTCCACGGACAGAGGACCCTGGCGGGCTATAGTCCACGGGATCACAAAGAGTTGGACATGACTGTGCGACTAACACACACACTTTAAATTTTTACATCAGTTTGAGCTTATTTGTTTGCTCTAATGTATTTTTTTTCCTGCATGCAAAAAATAAAAGGGAAGCCTACCTGAGATTAGAGGCCACAAAATAAATTATTTACTTTTTAATATTTTAATTTATTTATGCATTTAATTACTTCAGAAAATGCTCCTTGAGAAAAATAGCAAAAAAAAAAAAATGCCTTTTTATTTAAGACTGGGCGTGTTAGTGGCAATACTGGTCTAGTCATAGCTTGTGAAGCAAAATTTCTGGACAGGACTAGCTGTTACATGCTATTACAGAAAGCAAAATTATCCTTCCCCTGGCACATTTGCAAGATGCAGCTCTTCAAAAGTAAACTCTCTTCAGGCTATTGAAATGAAACACACTGCTCTCATGCAAAAACAGTGCAGCTGGTACCATGGGAAGAAGATATTCAGATCCTTTCTGATGAAAAAATGAAGTCAGACCAAGCTTGCCTCTTTTCTTTTACAAAATGTGATTATGTAAACCACAAAGCTCTATTATAGACAATGTTTATAATTAGTACTATTTTCCCTTTAATTTTAAATAAAGCATGCTAGTTGTGAGTGTCATGCCAACGTATTTGCTACAGATGCTATAAACAATGAACAATCAGAAATCCATTTGGGATGTTTTGTAGTTATTATTTCAAATTGTGAAAACTCATAATAAAAAATCAATGTGATGAACAAACACTATTGTATGTTGATAAACATCATACTCTTTCATTTTCAGACAAAGCCGGTGAATATTAATCAGATCTTTGGCTCTAAAATGATAACACCAAATGTGATATCCTGTACCTATTAGGTTTCCCTAATAGTTCAGTTCTAAAAAGGCCATTGAAATGATTTATTTTATTCACATCTCCAAAGTTTTCAGAAAGACATTAATATATTTATTATATGCAAAGAGAACTAAAATATTAACTTGGTCGTGAAATGGCTTGATTTCAAGACCTCACTTGCCTTCTAGCAAGCAAGTTAATCTTTTGTGGTCTCATTACATGAAGTTCTAAGTTTTCTTTTGCTTGTGAATTTACATAAGCTATGAATTATGGAAAGAAATGATACAATTTGTTAGGAAAAGATGTAAATTATAAAGTAAGTAATTACAAGTGCAGATTTACTTTTGGACCATAAATAATTGCAAACGTTGGTTTGATTTTAGAAGCAGCTACCGACTGTAGATAGCAGTGTATCTATTATCTAGACTTGGCTTTATTATTTATTGTATAATCGTGAACTAGTTTTTCACTATCTTTACTCCTTGGTTTTCTCACGTATGATATAATAGGCAGTCCACAGTCTCAACAAAAGCTTCATGCTACGTCATTCCATCATCTGTGCATTGTTGTAGACATAAGTAACCCTACAAAGTTTGATCATGACTATGTCTATATTAGAATTTCAACTGCTGAACTCCAGACTTATTGATTAATGCTATTTGTTGTGCATTAATAAAGGTTTGCATACAGAGTTATGAGAGATGACTATATAATTATAATAGAAATGTGGTTGAAATGTTAGACAAATTTGAGGAATTAAAAATAACTTTTTTGTTTGTTTCAGCTCCTGTCTGCCTTTTGGCTATTTCACTGCTTCTTAGCACTTTTAATAGCAAGTGATCAGGAACAGATAGAAGCGGTGAAAATTAAATCAATCATTGTTGCTTCTTACATTAACAGAACTGATAGGAAGGGCTTGAAAATACTGTCCAAAATGAAGTTTTTAAACATTTATGAATTACCACTATATCAAAATTACCCATGTCTCCCTTTATGGTAGAGAATTAAAAGCTAATTTATCATAGGACTTCAATATGCTTCCACTTCTCAGAAGGAAGAAGTATAATACTATAAAATTATTATATGACTAATGACTTCTGTATATCAAATACTATGTAGCACATTTTTCTATGTGCTTTATGTTGACTGTTTTAATTGATCTTAGCTCTTCTAAGATCTCAGTTTAGTTGAGTTGTTCACTCGTGTCCTACTCTTTGTGACCCCATGAATCGTAGCATACCAGGCCTCGCTGTCCATCACCAACTCCCAGAGTTCACTCAACCTCATGTCCATTGAGTTGGTGATGCCATCCAGCCATCTCATCCTCTGTCTTCCCCTTCTCCTCCTACCCCCAATCCCTCCCCCATACATGACCACTGGAAAAACCATAGCCTTGACTAGACCGATCTTTGTTGGCAAAGTAATATCTATGCTTTTAAATATGCTAAGTTGGTCATAACTTTCCTTTCAAGGAGTAAGGGTCTTTTAATTTCATGGTTGCAATCACCATCTGCAGTGATTTTAGAGCCCCCAAAAATAAACTGTAACACTCTTTCCACTGTTTCCCCATCTATTTGTCATGAAGTGATGGGACCCAATTCCATGATCTTCGTTTTCTGAAAGTTGACCTTTATGCCAACTTATTCACTCTCCTCTTTCACTTTCATCAAGAGGCCTTTCAGTTCCTCTTCACTTTCTGCCATAAGGGTGGTGTCATCTGCATATATGAGGTTATTGCTATTTCTCCCAGCAATCTTGATTCCAGCTTGTGCTTCTTCCAGCCCAGCGTTTCTCATGATGTACTCTGCAGAGAAGTTAAATAACCAGGGTGATAATATACAGCCTTGATGTACTTCTTTTCCTATTTGGAACCAGTCTGTTGTTCCATGTCCAATTATAACTGTTGCTTCCTGACCTGCATATAGGTTTCTCAAGAGGTAGGTCAGGTGGTCTGCTATTCCCATCTCTTTCAGAATTTTCCATGGTTTATTGTGATCCACACAGTCAAAGGCTTTGGCATAGTCAATAAAGCAGAAATAGATGTTTTTCTGGAACTCTCTTCCTTTTCCCATGATCCAACGGATGTTGGCAATTTGATCTCTGGTTCCTCTGCCTTTTCTAAAACCAGCTTGAACATCTGGAAGTTTCACGTTCACGTACTGCTGAAGCCTGGCTTGCAGAATTTTGATGATTACTTTACTAGCGTGTGAGATGAGTGCAACTGTGAGATAGTTTGAACATTCTCTGGTATTGACTTTCTTTGGGATTGGAATGAAAACTGACCTTTTCCAGTCCTGTGGCCACTGCTGAGTTTTCCAAATTTGCTCTCACTTCATGGCAAATAGAAAAGGAGAATGTAGAAGCAGTGACAGATATCCACTTCTTGGGCTCTAAAATCACTGTGGATGGTCACTGCGGCCATGAAATTAGAAGGCGATTGCTTCCTGTCAGGAAAGGTATGACAAATCTATACAGTGTATTAGAAAGCAAAGTCATCCCTTTGTCAACAAAGTTCCGTATAGTCAAAGCTATTTTTTTTTCAGTAGTCTTGTGCAGATGTGAGAGTTTGACCATAAAGAAGGCAGAGCACCAAAGAACTGATGTTTTCAAACAGTAGTGCTGGAGAAGACTCTTGAGAGTCCCTTGGACAGCAAGGAGATAAAATCAGTCTTAAAGGAAATCAACCCTGAATATTCATTGGAAGGCTCCAATTCTTTGGCCACCTAATGTGAACAGCCAACTCATTGGAAAAGACCCTGATGCTGAGAAAAATTGAGGGCAGATAGAGAAGAAGGCAACAGAGGATGAGGTATTTGGATGGCATCACCAATTCAATAGACATGGACTTGGGAAAATTCCAGGATATGTTGAAGGACAGAGAACCTGGCTTGCTATAGTCTTTAGGTTTGCAAACAGTTGGACATGACTTGGTGACTGAACAACAACAATTCTTCTATAATATGTTTAAACATCCTCCATTTCCTCTAACTCCATGTTGTTTCTTAATTTATTATTTAATAAAAGTGACTGTGCAACACAGTGGGTTAAATCCCAAGAAGCTACTCCCATTTGAGGATAGCTGTCCACTGTTCTGCAAGCAAATGGTGACACGCTAGCTAGGAAGCTACAGAATGTAACCCAGAGGAGAGAGACAACATGCTTTCTTCTCTTCAGCATTTCCCTTTTCTGCAACCCTTATGACTTGCTTTTCTTTCACCAAAATACATGCAAATTAATGTTTAGAAACCCAACCAAACTCTTGCTAGAAAAGCCTAGAAAAGGATAGGTCCTTGTTTGGAATCAGGATGAGAGCCTTATTCCACTGCAAAGCCAAGGCTAGCTACATAATTTGCAGGGCCCAAAGTAAAAGAAAAATGCTAACAAAGTCAATTTTTTTTTTCATGGCCTATTGCTACAATGCATTGTGGATGGACAATGCCCAGGTATCTCAGTCTTCATCTCAAGATATACTAGGTATTGGAATCAGGAATGGAAGAGAGGCTCCTACAAAGACACCTGTCAGATATGCAGTGCTGCTGTGCTGTCATCCCGAGGAGGAGGGATTGCTTTGCCCCACCCTGAGAGCCCATATGTCATGCATCTGACCAAACAGTCCCTGCGCCCAGGCTCCCAGCAAGAAAAAAGAGTGATGGCAGAATACTGGACTCTCCGTACTCCAGTGAGGCAGCCCAATTGCAGCCCTGGAAAGGACAGCCACAGATGCAAAACAGGAGGAGAAGAAGTCTGAGTGGGGTCCAGGGTGCCTAAAGGTCAGAAATGGACAGAGAAGTACCCTCCCTAAGGAGGCTGAGGACAGTAGAAGCAGGGTTGCATAATCCAAGGCTCCAAGCTCCCAGGACACGCTCCACTGTCTCATCAAACTTCACTTACAAAGCACAAGTTGGAAGATAAAATCATTAAGACTTTCAACATGATGAAAACAGAGCATTAAATCCCAAGGCATTATGAATTTGGGGGCCTGTGTGACTACATATAATAAATCTGCCAAAGATAACACTAAGATGAAGAACATTTAAATAATTAATCTAAGACCACATATTTGATAAAAGCCAGAGTCAATGTTTTTGGCTTTAACACTTGTATCTTTCTACTTTGTTACTTTGATTATCTGACATGTAACTTAATACAGTACTTATTCCACCAGTAATTTCCATTATTGTAATATATTTTTTTAGTGTATGCTTTCTTGTAGAAGGGGCATGACTAGAAATAATGTATTTCAATTAGTAGTGAATATCAGTGAGAATTATCTATTCCATCACTTTGCATTAAGCTAGGAAAAACAGAACTTCCTAAAGAGACAAATTATATATATATAATGTGTGTGTATCACACACACATTAAATCATATATATATATGTGTGTGTGTGTATGTGTGTGTGTGTGTGTGTGTGTGAGAGAGAGAAGATAAATGGACCTCAACAATGGATTGAGTCTGTCTAGGAATTCAATGAATTTTCTCTCTGCTCCTTTCTGCATGTCTGTTTTATGAGTATTTCTTAATGAGTCTTTCTATTGCTTCTTTTCTAAAGTAACAGATGGAATTTGTTCAAGATATACTCCCTGAATTTTTATATCCTTGGTCACCCAAGAGAAAATGACCTACTATTTTTATTTTTAATTCTAAATCCTTGAGAAAGGGACTGATTGACATATTTGAGGTCATAATCACCTACCCTTACCTTTCAAGAGCACCAGTTCAGTGATACTAGTATATCAAGAAAAGTACTTCATGGAGGTGCCCAGTAACTATATTTGTGAAGAGAACAGTTCCTAGAAGTGAGAGGTTAATAGGCAAGCCATAAGGTCCACTCTGGATGGAACCAAGCCATGAGATCTCATCTGACTTATTATAAAATTTGCAGTGGCATTACTCATTCCTCAGATCTAACTGGATGGGAAATAGATTTTTGAAATATCACAATAAATTTGCCCTATTTCTCAACTTTATCCAAGAGTCTGGGTGACTTTAACTAAGCTCCACATCAGACCCTATTTATACAAAGAGCAAAACTTCTGTCATTTTTCATTTGTGGTGTATTTGTGACCTGACAGGCCTCCCATCCCTCTTGATGATATACTTTATTGAAAGAGTAAAAAATACTGGAAGGTGAAATACAATGCAGACCATCGCACAGCTGTCAATGTCATTTTAGTTCCTGCTGGGATTTCCAGTTTGTCAGAAATTGCCAGAAGTCAAGAGAACTATTTAAACTATGTATATAGCCTACATACCAGCTGGGGCCACTGGGTACCCAAGAACCCTCTAAGAGCAGCGTCAGATGTTTCATGTGAGACAGCACCTACTGGCAAGATGTTACCTCTGTCTAAGGAGCTCTACTTTAAAGGCACTATGCCCCTGAGGCCTATATGAAAAACAAGGCCTCTGTGAGCCTGAATTTCATCTGCTTATATAAAATTTCAGATTGTACGCTTTTCTAGTGTATGTTCTCAGGATTTGCAATAAAAGCTGGGTGCTTTGTGATGGAATTTTGAAGCATAGCGCTGATCTTTTTGACAGAAATAATCTGTCTTCAAAGTTTTGTATCATGCTTTTATATTTTGTAGCTTCAGTGAGTACGTTTTACATCATGTCACCTTCTCCATTTATATCTTCCTGAAAGTCACAGTGTTCATTACTTTTGTGTGCATACTTTTGATTTGGGGAAATACTCTGTTTTTTATAAAATGATTTAGAGCCTCATAAGTCCTTTTATATTTATTCATAATCCTTGATTACCTAAGTTAACATATACCTTTGGAGACAAGACAAGGTCTCTCAGGGTATTAGAATGCATTGAGATTCTCAAAATTTTATTTGCATTACCAAATCATGCTGAATCCAAATATCCAGAATTTCAGATCCAATAGATGGGCTATCCATGATACCACACTCTTATCTCCACTTTACCACTGCTAAACAGTACTTTTTAATGTAAATTTTGAAAGTCTGCATTGGTTAAACAAATTAATAAATATTGGTGGTCAACATTTGCAAAGATACACTGATTGAAAGACAAAAAATAACACAACCCATAACTTGTTTTTTGGATAAGCTTGGGTTCAAATTCCAGTTCTTAAACTTCCTAATTCTCTGCTGTTGAATAAATTACTTGCTTTCTGTATTTTTCCATCAATCAGCTCAGGTGGATTACATTTGCCCTGTGTAAAGATCAAATAAGAGATTATCTGAGTACTTTCATTCAGCTTGTTCACACTCTTATGCACATACAAAGGCATCTGTATGCAGATAGCTTCTTTTCTCACTTGTTAAAGTCCATCATGTACCAACTATGACATACTTTGAATATAAATGCCCATAGCCACAACCTTGAATACATCATACTTAACACTGTCTAAACAGCGTGCTTAAAGGTAACACTGATTATTTTGTTCTATACCTGCGGAAAGAATCTTTGAGGTAAATCTCTCATCAGAAAAGAATGACATGCATCAGGACCCAGGGTGTGGGTGTGAGTGTGCGCTCAGTCTCTCAGCTGTGTCAGACTGTTTGTGACCCTACGGTCTATAGCCCGCCAGGCTCCTCTGTCCATGGGATTCCCTAGGCAAGAACACTTGATTGGATTGCCATGCCCTCCTCCAGGGGATCTTCCTGACCCAGGCTTTGAGCTGAATATTGAATAAACAATTAATAAATTTGCAATAAAGCAGTATGTGATCATAAAACAACTATAAGCATTATACATGTATCAACACATTTAATCTCCCAGGTTACCATCAGAGTAGGTTGTTTGCAATATTGTTCTCAGATCAAATACATCTGCCATTGAAACTTTAGGGTTCACTTTGCCAAGAGAGTAAAAAGTAATGTATTCAATATTCAGGCTCTTGTTTCCAAGACTTATTTCCCACTGTAAAAATTTCACATGCTATTTATTGAAATATTGCCTTTCTCTAATCCTCGTATTTTTCTATATCCATGTATTTTCTCACTTATTATTGACTATCAGTAGCTTTATCTTTCAAGAAACGAATATAATCAACCAATTCCTAAAGATCTCCCTGCTGATAGTAATGATAAATCATCAATTCTTTCTTTTAACCAGCATAGTGGATTATATGCATCATCCTAATGTGCTCATCACATTACTCTTAAGCATATTACATTATATCTTTTCTGCTTTACAAAATAATAGGTGTCCTGTGAGTAGTTATCTTCTTTATATCTCCTAAAATATATGCTTGTAGTTAGATACTTTTGATTAAAATGACATTTATAAGCTGAAGACACACAACACTAGCCAAAATTTCGTTATTCTTCCTCATATTATGGATAAAAAAATGAAAATAACAAATTGGGTTTTTAAAACTATTTTTCTCAATTAGATAAAACTATCACCTGGATGCAGCCATCTGAAAATAACATAAATTTTACATTATTGCAATAAATGAAACATATATTGATTATCAAGGGAAATTTTTTATAAATATTGTGTTTCTCAGCTTTTCTTTCACTTTATTAAAGAGAGAGAAACCTGATTATTGACCCTGTTTTATTTCACCAAGCCTATGGGATTGCAATTAGACCTCATGGAATAAGCAGGGCAAATGTTAATAGAGTTTTGGCAAGAGAATACACCGGTCATAGCAAACACCCGCTTCTAACAAAACAAGAGAAGACTCTTCACATGGACATCACTAAATGGTCAACACCGATATCAGATTGATTATATTCTTTGCAGCCAAAGATGGACAAGCTCTATACAGTCAGCAAAAACAAGACTGGGAGCTGACTGTGGCTCAGATCATGAATTCCTTATTGCCAAATTCAGACTTAAATTGAAAAAAGTAGGGAAAACCACTAGACCATTCAGGTATGACCTAAATCAAATTTCTTATGATTATACAGTGGAAGTGAGAAATAGTTGAAGGGACTAGATCTGATACATAGAGTGCCTGATGAACTATGGATGGAGGTTTGTGACATTGTACAGGAGACAGGGATCAAGACCATCCCCATGGAAAAGAAATGCAAAAAAGCAAAATGGCTGTCTGGGGAGGCCTTACTGTGAAAAGAAGAAAAGCAAAAAGCAAAGGAGAAAAGGAAAGATATAAGCATCTGAATGCAGAGTTCCAAAGAATAGCAAGGAGAGATAAGAAAGCCTTCCTTAATGATCAATGCAAAGAAATAGAGGAAAACAACAGAATGGGAAAGACTAGAGATCTTTTCAAGAAAATTAGAGACACCAAGGAAACATTTCATGCAAAGATGGGCTTGATGAAGGACAGAAATAGTATGGACCTAACAGAAGCAGAAGATATTAGGAAGACGTAGCAAGAATTCACAGAAGAACTGTACAAAAACGATTTTCATGACCCAGATAAGCACAATGGTTTGATCACTCACCTAAAGCCAGACATCCTGGAATGTGAAGTCAAGTGGGCCTTAGAAAGCATCACTATGAACAAAGCTAGTGGAAGTGATGGATTCCAGTTGAGCTATTTCAAATCCTGAAAGACGTTGCTGTGAAAGTGCTGCACTCAATATGCCAGCAAATTTGGAAAACTCAGCAGTGGCCACAGGACTGGTTATTTTTCATTCCAATCCTAAAGAAAGGCAATGCGAAAGAATATTCAAACTACCACACAATTGCACTCATCTCACATGCTAGTAAAGTAATGCTCAAAATTAAGCCAGTCTTCAGCAGTATGTGAACCATGAACTTCCAGATGTTCAAGCTTGTTTTAGAAAAGGCAGAGGAACCAGAGATCAAATTGCTAACATCTGCTGGATCATGGGAAAAGGAAGAGAGTTCTAGAAAAACATCTATTTCTGCTTTATTGACTATGCCAAAGCCTTTGACTGTGTGGATCACAATAAACCATGGAAAATTCTGAAAGAGATGGGAATAGCAGACCACCTGACCTGCCTCTTGAGAACCTATATGCAGGTCAGGAAGCAACAGTTATAATTGGACATGGAACAACAGACTGGTTCCAAATAGGAAAAGGAGTATGTCAAGGCTGTATATTGTCGCCCTGCTTATTTAACTTCTCTGCAGAGTACATCATGAGAAACGCTGGGCTGGAAGAAGCAGAAGCTGGAATCAAGATTGCTGGGGGGAAAAAAAAAATAAGATTGCCGGGAGAAATATCAGTAACCTCAGATATGCAGACACCATCCTTATGGCAGAAAGTGAAGAGGAACCAAAAAGCCTCTTGATGAAAGTGAAAGAGGAGAGTGAAAAGTTGACTTAAAGGTCAACATTCAGAAAACTAAGATCATGGCATCCAGTCCCATCACTTCATGACAAATAGATGGGGAAACAGTAGAAACAGTGCCAGACTTTATATTTGGGCAGCTCCAAATCACTGCAGATGGTGACTGCAACCATGAGATTAAAAGACGCCTACTCCTTAGAAGGCAAGTTATGACCAACCTAGGTAACATATTTAAAAGCAGAGACATTACTTTGCCAACAAAGTTCTGTCTAGTCAAGGCTATGGTTTTTCCAGTGGTCATGTATGGATGTGAGAGCTGGACTGTGAAGAAACCTGAGCGCTGAAGAATTGATGCTTTTGAACTGTGATGTTGGAAAAGACTCTTGAGAGTCCCTTGGACTGCAAGGAGATCCAATCAGTCCATCCTAAATATTCATTGGAAGGACTGATGCCGAAGCCAAACCTCCAATACTTTGGCCGTCTGATATGAATAACTGACTCATTAGAAAAGACTCTGACGCTGGGAGAGATTGAAGGGAAGAGGAGAAGGGGATGACAGAGGATGAGATGATTGGATAGCATCACTGACTCAATGGGCATGACTTTTAGTAAACTCTGGGAGTTGGCAACGGACAGGGAAGCCTGGTGTGCTGCATTCCATGGGGTCTCAAAGAGTCGGACACGACTGAGTTTGTAAATCATGTCCTGATCTGAACTAACTAACTCCTTTTATTTGCAGGATGAATTTTCACCATTACTATCATCCCTTTCATTTTGAAATAAAATTTCAAAATTTTATTTTGTGAACTGCAGTCTATGTGTGCTGCAGTCCATGGGGTTGCAAAGAGTCAGGCATGACTGAGCATCTGAACTGAACTGAAGTGATGATTTGGAATAATGATACTTTGAAGCATAAATGTTCAATTTTGCCTTAATAAATTCAGTTACTCCACAACTCCCATCCCAATGCAGAGCTACCAATTTAAATCACACAGACCCAAACTATTGTTAAATGCACTAACTTTAATATTTACTTACAATTCTCTCAATAACTTGTAAAACTGACAACTAAATAAGAATAAAGTTGCATCCTACAAGAAAGTGCGCAGGGGAAACGGAAAAGCCAATAGAACACTGAAAACGGCTTTGATAACATCTTAGTCACTCTTCAGGATTACTTAGCCTCAGAACACTTGCTAATTCACATAAAGTATCTTTGAATATTCCAACCATTGAAATAACATGAAAATAGCTACTAGCCCTATTTACATGTCATGACTTGAGTTTTTTTTAGAATGCAAAATAACATCAGAAAAAAACTGTACCTGAAAGCAGAAACTCTTAATAGAATCTTGGCCTCTGCATTCAGCTCTGAGTGGATTTGCATCTTTGTATAAAAAAATCATTTATGGGCAAAGTTTCAAATAAGTTAGATGCAAATTCTGTGAAATTTGTTAGGTCACAAGTTTGGACACTAGAAATGCATATAGAATCTTAGATGCATTGAGCTGTGAAATAATGTAGAATCTACACATTGTACTGCATGGACGTTTTCTCTCTTTGTTTTTGAAGAAAAAATATTAAGTTGTGTTTATAGATGAGAAGATCACTCAGTGCATGTCATGCAGTGCGTTCCACTTATATATGCATCACTTTTGCTCTTTGGTAAGTTGCTACTGATTTGGTTATGCATAATTTTATAATTTCCATGTTAAATCTAAAAATATTTTAAAAATCTTGTTTGTCATAGCTACCCAACAAGGTGAGCAGTTTGGACTGTTTTCAATGGCTGATGCTCTGTATCATTCTGTGTCCCCTCCACCACTCCCCAGACTGAAGACTTCCTGAAGAGTTTTATTAGATATTAGGTAGCTGAGTCTTTGGATGGCACCCAATTCTTTCACATCTTAGGCAGCATTTCACTTTATTTTTCACTTGGAAACTCATTTTAATATTGATATAAGGAAAGAATGATTCAATTCATCAGTTAAATATTGGCCATTTTGACGTAAGGTTTTTAGTGAACACATAGATAATAACAGTTCAACTATCCAAAGTAATTATGTGACCTATCTCATAGATGTTCACAGGTTTACTGTAAGAATATTTTAAATAATTTATGCAAAGATTACTTAAATTTTGAAGAGGATTTATAAAGTCCAGCAATCACCTTTATTAATGTTTTCATTGCAATTCATACTTCATTAAATTTCCAGATAATAGTTTGAGGCCATGCTGATAGCCTTCCATGTGTTTTAACAGTATTAACAATCTTGAATAGTAACAGTCAATTAATTAATGTGTTGTACACTAAGTATCAAAATTTGCAGATATTAAAATCAGCATCTCTTTCATGGGTCACAGTTTTGTTGTGGTAAAGGGACTTGCGTAACTCAATGAAGGTATGAGCACATCTTAGGAATCAGTGAACTAAAATGAGTGGGAATGTGCAAATTATGCCTACAACTGTGCACAAGAATCCCTTAGAAGAATTAGAGTAGCCCTCATAGTCAACAAAAGAGTTCGAAATGAAATACTTGGGTGCAATCTCAAAAATGACAGAATGATCTGAGTTCATTTCTAAGACAAACCATTCAACATAACTGTAATCCAAGTCTGTACCCAGACCACTAATGCTAAAGTTGAACAGTACCATAAAGAACTACAAGACCTTATAGAGCTAACACCAAAAAAGATGTCGTTTTCATCATAGGGGATTGGAATGCAAAAGTAGGAAGTCAAGAGATATCTGCAGTAACAGGCAAGTTTGACCTTGGAATACAAAATGAAGTAGGGCAAAGCCTAACAGAGTTTTGCTGAGAGAACACAGTGGTCATAGAAATCACACTCTTCCAACAGCATAATAGAAAGACTCTACACACGGCCATCACCAGATGGCCAATACCAAAATCAGACTGATTATAATCTTCGCAGCTGAAGTTGGGGAAGTCACCAAAAACAAGACCTGGAGCTGATTGCGGCTCAGATTGTGAGCTCCTTGTTGCAAAATTCAGGCTTAACTTGAAGAAAGTAGGGAGAACCATTAGGACATTCAGATATGACCTTAATCAAATCCCTTATGATTATGCAGTCAAGGTGACAAACAGATTCAAGGCATTAGATATTGTCTGGTAGACAGAGTACCTGAAGAACTATGGACAGAGGTTCATAACACTGTATAGGAGGCAGTGAACAAAATCATCACCCCTAAAAAGGCAAAGTGGTTGTCTGAAGAGACTTTGCAAATAGCTGAGAAAAGCAGAGACGTGAAAGGCAAGGGAGAAAGGGGAAGACATACTCAACTAAATACAAAGTTCCAGAGAATAGCAAGGAGAGCTAAGAAGGCCTTCTTAAATGAATGATGCAAAAAAATAGAAGAAAACAATAGAATGGGAAAGACTAGAGATTGCTTCAAGAAAATTGGAATTATCAAGGAAACATTTCTTGCAAGGATGGGCACAATAAAGGACAGAAATGGTAAGGACCTGACAGAAGCAAAAGAGGGGGTAAGAATACACAGAATATACAGCAAAGGTCTTAATGACCCAGAAAACCATGATGATGTGGCAACTTACCTAGAGGCAGACATCCTGGAGTGTGAAGTCAACTGGGCTTTAGGAAGCATATCTATGGACAAAGCTATGGGAAGTGATAGAATTCCAGCTGAGTTAAATTCCTAAGTGATGTTGCTGTCAAAGTGCTGCACTCAATATTTCAGCAAATTTGAAAAACTCAGCAGTGGCCACAGGACTGGATAATGTCAGTTTTCATTCCAATCCCAAAGAAAGGCAATGCCAAAAAGTATTTAAGCTACCATACAGTTGCTCTCATTTCACATGCTAGCAAGTTCATGTTCAAAATGCTTCAAGCTAGGTTTCAGCAGTATGTGAACTGAGAATTTCCAGATGTAGAAGCTGAATTTAGAAAAGGCAGAGAGACTCAAGATCAAATTACTAACATTTGTTGGATCTTAGAGAGAGCAAGGGAATTCCAGATAAACTTCTACCTCAGTAGAAACTTCTACTTCTGCTTCATTGAGTACGCTAAACCCTTTGACTCTGTGGATCACAATAAACTGTGGAAAATTCCAGACAACCATAACTGTTACCTGAGAAAGTTGTATGCAGGTCAAAAAACAAGGGTTAAAACCAGATATAGAAAAATGGACTGGTTCAGAATTCGGAAAAGTGTACAACAAAGCTGTATATTGTCACCCTTCTTATTTAACTTATATACAGAGTATATTATGTGAAATGCTTGGCTGGATAAATCACAAGCTGGATTCCAGATAGCTGGGAGAAATATCAATGTGCTCAGATATGCATGTGATACCACTCTAATGAAAGAAAGGGAAAAGGAACTAAGGAGCCTCTTGATGAGGGTGAAAGGGGAGAGTGGGAAAAGCTGGCTTAAATCTTAACATTCAGAAAACTAAAATGATGGGCATCCAGCCTCATCACGTCATGGCAAATAAAGCGAATGAAGTGACAGATTTTATTTTCTTGGGCTCCAAAATCACTGTGGACAGTGATTATGACAAAGCTAGACAACATATTAAAAAGCAAGACATTGCTTTGCCAGCAAATGTCTGTATAGTCAAAGCTATGGTCATAGATGGATGTGAACGTTGGACCAATAAAAAGGCTGAGCACTGAAGAATTTATGCTTTTGAACTCTGGTGCTGAGGAAGACTCTTGAGAGTCCCCTGGATTGCCAGGAAATTAAACAAGTCAATATTAAAGGAAATCAACCCTGAATATTTATTGGAAGGGATCATTCATTCTGAAGGAGATCAGCCCTGGGATTTCTTTGGAAGCAATGGTGCTAAAGCTGAAACTCCAATGCTTTGGCCATCTGACGTGAAGAGCCAACTCATTGGAAAAGACCCTGATGCTGGGAAAGATTGAAGATAATAAGAGAGGGTAGCTGACAATTAAATGGTTGGATGGCATCACTGACTCAATGGACATGAATCTAAGCAAGCTCTGGGAGATCGTGAATGACAGGAGAACCTGGTGTGCTGCAGTCCGCGGGGTCGCAAAGAGTAGGACATGACTTTGCGATTGAACAACAAGAGGAAAATCAGCATAGTAAGGCAACAGGAATCTTTGTTTCTAGACTTTTCTTGTTACTATTGTTATCACAAGCCAAACAGTATCTGCAATGTGGTCCATGGACTAAAATATTGTGAAAGAAAGAAAGTCAAGTCACTCGGTTGTGTGTGACTCTTTGCAATCCCATGGACTGTAACCTGTCAGGCTCCTCCATCCATGGGATTTTGCAGGCAAGAATATTGGAGTAGGTTGCCATTTCCTTCTCCAGGGGATCTTCCCTACCCAGGGATTGAACCCAGGTCTCCCGCATTGCAAGCAGACACTTTACCATCTGAGCCACCAGGGAATCCCCCAATATTGTGATTTATCATTATCTTTGTGAATGTAAGACAATCACTTACAACCATATGCATAAATTATATGGAGAAATTAAAATTTTGTTGTTAAGACAGTAAAATTAAGTTACTTCCCTCTTGAGGGAAAATCTTAGTTACTTAAGTCATCTATTGGTTGATCAGATGGTATGTAATGCATTTTGCAGTACTTGCAAACTTCTAAGCCCTATGAGGACCACTATGCTGAAGTGTTTGTATGAAAGTACCCCATGCTTTAGGTTTGTTTTTATCATATTTTTATTAATTTTATAATTTACTTAAGCATTCTCATTTTTTTTAATTGCTATTCTCAGGTCAATAACTTTGAAATTGTCTGAGATTTTGGTTATTTCTAACTAATGAATTAGCCATAGATGCTTGCAAAATAAGCAAAACCTCCGGGTAAAGATATGAGAACTTTATTGCACACAGCATCACAACTTGCGTAAATATTCTTATTGCCTAGGTTCTTTTAGCTCTGTAGTTCCCATGAATATAAAAAAGAGGTGCCCAGTTCATACTGCACATGCAATAGTTTTGCTTCACAATTGATTTAAACTCCAATTTCAGGGGATTTGAATCCTTTCTAAAGGCTTCCCTGCCTTTGACCCAAAGGGACACACTGTATCTATCTTCCAATATTGGTTGCTATACCTGTACTTAGTTGCTCAGTTGTGCCTGACTCTGCCACCCCATAGACTGTCATCCACCAGACTCCTCTGTCCATGGGGATTCTCCAGGCAAAAATACTGGAGTGGGTTGCCTGCCCTCCTCCGGGGGATATTCCTATCCCAGCATTGAATCCAGGTCTCCTGAATTTCAGGTGGATTCTTTACCATCTGAGCCACCAGTGAAGCCCAAGAATACTGGGGCATGTAGCCTCTCCCTTTTCCAGAGGATCTTCCTGACCCAGGAATTGAACCAGGTCTTTGCATTACAGGTGGATTCTTACCAGCTGTGCTACCAGGGAAGCTGGTTGCTATATACACATATATATATCATTGAAAAGATAGAACACGTGGCAATCAGTGTCTCTGATGGGAGGTGGGAGGGGGGTTCATGTTTGGGGACTCATGTACACCCATGGCGGATTCATGTCAATGTATGGCAAAACCAATACAGTATTGTAAAGTAAAATAAAGTAAAAATAAAAATTAAAAAAATAATAATAATAAAAAACCAAGATATGTAAATGTATGAGAGAATATAAAGTGTTTCTCAAGATACTGTAACCTATGTTATGAAACAGTAAGTATAACACTATCTGAATTTGAGGTATGTTTCTGTTTAGATATACTAATATCTGTGCTGCTATAATAAGCAACCCATGGATTATCATTTAACTTACTGTGTCCATACTATGGTTGCAGGGGACTTCCATCTTGATACCTGCAGTAACTCATTTACTGGCTCTTAATGCTTCTGTTCAGAAGTCACATATTACTACTTCTTTGCCACAGCAAGTCACAGTCATACCTAACTTCCTAGGAGGTAATAGGCACTGTCTTACCATGCCTGAAAGATGGCCAGCAATAATGACAAGTCTATGTGCACAAGGAAAGAAGAAAGTATTATTCACTTGATCTTAGTCTAAAGAGAGCAATAAGAAAATTATTATATTTGATAACAGATCTGATATCAAATGACCACCAACATCTTCCAGTTTTATACTTTAGATGATATTGCTGCTTTCATGCATAGTTAATAGAAGGGGAGAAATAAGAGGCAATTCCTGTTTGGGAATAGAAAATCTCTTCTTTAAGAAAATTTTAACTTTCTTGCAGTTATTTTCATTGCCCTTTATGCCACAAGACCAAAACTGCCTGCTATAGTAATATGTAAATATTGTAAAATATCAGCTTTTTAGAATAAATATATAGTAAATATCTCTATTATAATTCTGCTGTGATAATATATTTCCACCGGCTTTCACTTTACCAGTCTACTCACTTCATTACCAAAATTTCTCTCCATCCACTTTGAAGAAGTCTTTGGAAATAGTGTTTAAAACTGTAGCACCAATCTGAGTTTCAGACCTTGACACAAATAAACTTTCAAGAGCATTAGATAAACAGAGATTTTTCTTTGTTTTAATGTTACAATATAATAAAACATTCAGCTACTTTTCTTAAAAATATAAGCAGATAAAATAATATAAAAATGGAAAGTTGAAAAATACAGGGACCATTACTAACATGATGCTATTCTTCAGGCACAACATTTTATGGAGTTGAAAACATTTCAAAATTTCTAAGTAGATACAGCAAAGACAGCAGAAGTTAGAACTATCTGTGACATAAACAGAGAAAATACATCTTTGTATGTTAAATTATAGGATTGTTCATATTAAAACTACATCAGTCTTACGTTATTTATATTTTAAGAAAATGCTGGCTTATATACAAAATAAAGTCATTACAAAAATTGTAGTATATTTTACAGCAAGAGATTTTGTTAAACAATATCAATTGTTGAATTATCATAATGAAGATATAAAAAAATAAATAAAAAAATAAAAATAAAAAAATAAAAATAAAAAAATAAATAAATAAACAAAGAAGCAATAGTGGTGAAGGGTTAATAGGGTAGCAGAGATGTGCCTGCAAACGGGTCTCTCTGCTCGGGCTGAGCGTCCTTGCAAACGAGGCATTCTGCCAAAGCCTGGACACAGCCTTGAGTTTAATGGTCCCTTGCAAACGAGGGAGCATTCCCTTCTTGAGATAAGAAGGAGATGAGGGCTTTGGGCAAACTCTGCAGTAGACAGGGATTTCACTCCCCTTTGCTATACGATAACATGCATGCACCTGCGCTGTGCTGAAAAGGCTTATTCATGCAGTCTGGAATTCTGCCTAGGGGGCTTTTATAATAAACGGCAATTAGTTTTTTGCCCAGTTCTGTTCTTCTGGCCGGAGTGTGTGTGTATCATCTGTCTCATGTGTCTTGTTCTGTGTCATTTCACTCGTAATCTCCAACAAGTGGAAAATGAAAACATGTTAAGTTTTTGCTAAGTATACCAAAAGATTTTAATCTTCAAAAAAATGTAGGGATATCTGTAAGCACTTTGAAATCATTAAAGAATAGTCCAACTTCTATGAAACTAATGCTATTACTCCAAGGCAAGCATTGGGTTTTGTATTGTCTGTCCTGGTCCTCTTCTTACCTATCCTTTTTTCTCACTAATCCTTTGTTCTTTGTCTCATACTATTCTCAGTTCCATCCTTTTCCCCCTACTTCCTTCTTTCCTTTTTGCATGCTTTCAACCTCATCTACTATGGCAGCATTTCTATCTTATGATTATTATTATGATTTTTCTGCTGTAAGAAAGTAGCACAAACTTAGTATCTTGAAACAACAAAATTTATTATCTTATAGTTCTGGAGGTCAGAAGTGAAATGAATTTCATGGGGCTAGAATCAAAGTGTTGGTAAAACCACATTCCTTCTACAGGGTCTGGATGAGGAGCTGTTTCCCTGCCTTTTCCAGCTTCTAGAAGCTACCAGAATTCCTTAACTTGTGACCACCAGCCAACAACTGCATCACTCCAACATCTGCTTCTGGTCATCATATTTGCATCTTTAATTCTAATTCTCCTGCCTCTTTGTGTATTTGTGAGGAGCGCTGTGATTTCACTGGGTTTGCTTGGATAGTACAGAATAATCATCTCTCTCACTATCCTTAATCATATATGCAAAGTTCTGTTTGCCATATTCATAGGCTCTGGGAATTAAGACATGAATATCTTTGGTTGGCCATTACTCTGCCTACTATATCCAACAAAGGGCCTGTGTTAGTCCCAGTTCTCTAGAAAAATGGAATCAACCATGTATGTGTGTGTGTGTGTGTGTGTGTGTGTGTGTGTGTATGTGAGCACAGAAAGTAGTAGTATAGAAGGGGATGATAATGGTGGTAATACTGTATGCAATAGCCTATAGAAATGAGTTTGGGAATATAAGTGTTACTTG